>NC_143019.1:90667761-90822761 GCF_055824585.1 Amblyomma mixtum | reverse complement strand
TCGCCCTACAGAGTTTACATGCGAAATGGGCCAGGGATGGTCAGCGCTTTCTTTTTTTTTTCAAGATTAGCAACGCCTCATTTCTCATCATGATCATCAGCCTGATTGGACCTACTGCAGGCCAAAGCCCTCTCCCATGTCTCTCCAGGTAACCCTCTCCTTCAACAGTTGCAGCCACCGTATCACCGCAAACATCTTAATATCATCCGCCCACCTAACTTTCTGCCACCCCCTGCTACGCTGGCCTTCTCTTGGAATCGATCAAGATGTCATTTACTCGCATTTGTTTCTTCACCCAGTCTGCCTGTTTCCGGTCTCTTAACGTTACACCCCGGAACTGCGGCTGTTAGTTTCCCTCAAGCGCGGAGCTAGAACGTCGCAGCATCGGAGAAGGGGAACGGCGTCGAGGGGAAGGCGATCGGCGAGTGGTGTAAATTTGGCGATCAGGGGAAACAGAGGGGGCCTTCTCGGCGAGGATAGTTCGGCATCGTACGGGTAGGCCGCGCGACATGGCCGGGCAGACCACAGGCGTAACAGATGGATCGGTTGTCCGCAGTACGCCAGGGATTCGTAGGATGTCGGCGAACCCTTGAGAACGGAGCTTGAGACGGGGGCTCAGACGGTGGCGGAGGACGGAAAGAAGGGGCGGCCTGGTAGGAATCGGGTGCCGGCGTATGTCGTGGCCTGGCCACCGCTTGGGCGTACGTCAGGGGTGCTGTCACAGGCGGGAGCACAGGGCTGGACGGTAGCAGATCAGCGACTTGGTCTTGCACGACACGGCGAATGGTAGGAGCCAAAGACGGGGTCGAGTCCAGAACTTGGCGGGCGGGGTCTTGAAAATGTGATATGAGGGACAGCTGGCGAGCGACCTCTTCACGAACGAAGGCTTTGATTTGATTGAGGAGAGGGGAGTCCTCAGGAGTAGTACCACCCAGGGCCAGTGTGGAGAGGGCCTCGTCGCAGACACGGGCACGCCGTGTAGAAGCACGCTGCTTGCGGAGCTCGTCGTAGCTCTGGCAAAGCTTAATAACTTCACTGACGGTGGTGGGATTTTTCGCGAGGAGCATCTGAAATGCGTCGTCAGCGATGCCTTTGAGGATGTGGTGGATCTTGTCCGCTTCTGTCATGGCGGCGTTGGGACGTTTGCAGAGGTCAACGATGTCCTCAATGTAACTTGTGTAGGTCTCGTCGGTGTGTTCAGCGCGGTCCCGTAAGCGCTGTTCGGCACGGAGCTTGCGCACCGCAGGGCGGCCGAACACTTCCGCAAAACTCTTCTTAAATACGGGCCAAGTGGGTAGGTCCGCCTCATGGTTTCGAAACCAGAGGTTCGCCACGTCCGTGAGATAAAAGATGACGTCAGTCAGCTTGATAGTGTCACCCCACTTGTTATAGCTGCTCACTCGCTCATACGATGACAACCAGTCGTCAACATCTTGGTCGGCAGTGCCATTGAAGAGGGCAGGGTCACGCTGCCGGATGGCGCCAGAAGAAATGACGGTGGTTGAACTGGTCGCCGGTGTTGGGGCAGTCTCATCTGGCATGGTCGACACAGGCGGCAGCGTACGGCTCCAGAGTTCCAGGTTGGTAGGGGATGTGCCCAGCACCTCCACCAATTGTGGGGGTGCGTTTATTAGGCGTCCTCAAGAGACCGAACCGCCGTGCAGGATCTGGCAGCGTAGACGGGCGTAGCCAGCACCAAGAGAGCGGGGCAACTTCGTCGTCGTCGGGGCAGCGTAGTGTCGGTGCATAACTTCGTCGTCGTCATGTGCAGCGTAGTGTCGGCGCATGGAGGTAGCGGAACCTGTCACAGTTGGCACACTACACACCAATCATTTCTTTCTCCATATCTCGCTGTGGTTTCCTGAACTTAAACTGAGCCCTTTTCCTTAGCCTCCATGTTTCTGCCCCGTAGGTGAGTACCCCATTCTTAATCTTATAGTTATATTTATAGTTATTCTCATAGTTATTCTTGTAGTTATTAATATTGTTATTTCCCTCCTATGAGCCGAATGACCAGCCACTACCTGCCAAATTAAACATATTCTTTTACTACTTCCAACCCTTCGCTACCAGTTGTGAACCACTGTTCTCTTACGAGGCTGCTGAAAATTGCTCTGGTCTTCTGCATGTTAATTTTAAGGCCTGCCGTTCTAACTCATTGATCATGCTTTGCAATTCATCTCATGGGTGACTCTGCAAGGCAATGCCATTAGCGAATCGCAGAATATTGAGGTATTCCTCATTAACTCTTATCCCCAACTGTACTCAATCCAGACCTCGGAACACCTCTCGCAAACTGGCGGTGAATAGCATTATCGAGATCGTGTTTCCCTGCCTGACACCCTTCCTTAATGGAATTTTATTGCTGAGTTTATGGAGGACTATGGCAGGATTGGAGTTGTTATAGACATATTCTAGTTTCCCTGTTTCCACAAACCTTCATGACTGCCGAGGCTAAACTTAATCAAATGCTTCCTCGTGATGAATTAATGCTATAGATAGAGATTGGTTATATTCTGCGTATTTCTGTGTCACCTGAATGATAGTGTGAATATGGTGTATTGTCTATTGTCCTTCACGAAAGCCTGCCTAATCATTTTGCTGGCTGAAGGCTAAGAAGACTGTTTGATTCGATTTGCGACTACCTTATTAAATACCTTGTATGCAACAAACAGTAAGCTGATCGGTCTGTAGTTTTTCAAGTCCTTGACGTCTCCTTTCCTATGAATTAAGATAATGGTAGCGTTCTTCTAAGCTTGTGGTACGCTCGAGGTCACAAGGCATTTTAATGAGACAGATATTTTCCCCGTTAGAATGCCGTAATGTATATGATGAATTTGGCGCATTGTTCATAATGAACCACCTGGTTTTCCACACCTGATGCGTCTGAGCAGTTTCATTGCCTAACCCTTCTCATTTTCAACATCACCACAGTTTTCACTGGCTTTTAAAGTTAAGAAACCCCTAGAAATTACTGATAAGGTAACAACATTATTAAACTAAATATTTTAATGCTCTTAACTGGAAATAGCTATTCTCAGAGTGCTTGCCCAATATTCCGGTGCGCTTCAGTTTTAATTTAAAGCCTACCAGCTGGAGGGGAGGCTGAACAAAATAATGAATACAAGCCAACCGTATATGCTGCAATGTCTCTCAGCTAGCGGAAGGTAATAGTAGAAGCAGTGAACCTGCTCAAAATATTCATTGGGCTTTGGAAGGGAAAACGTAAAAATTCCAATTCCTAAAGCATCCCTACGGGTGGCAATACTCCTGGCTGGAATAGCATAAGGACGCGAAGTTGCTGCAACTCTACAACATAAGAGGGAGGCACCTGCTTGACGATTCCTTATTCAAACGAGGGAAAGCATACATCTGCTTGTCTAAAACACAGTAGTTCATAATAAGCTCTAACACATCTCCGGCCAAAAACTTGCAACCGAATATTTCGGAGTCGGCTCGGCTCTTCTTCAGGGGTGACTGGGGGCAGTCGTTAGCGTCTTTAAGTATGCATGGAGGGGAGCAGGACGTCAAAAAGAATTAAAGCTTTGATGTGAAAGGCGCGGGGGAGGGGAGTTAAGGCTGTGAGTCACTTTGTCGGACTGAGGGGAGGCGGTCAGTGGCGACTTTTCTTCTTTGAGCTGCAGAGCGAAGTCCATGTGGAATACGGCACGAACTTCTCTCTGCAGCTCGAAGACGAAAAGTTACTATTGACCGCCTCCCCACAGTCGAACAAAGTGACTCACAGATTGCACAGGGACTTCGCTGTGTGCTCAAAGAAGAAAAGTCGCCACTGACCGCCTCCCCACAGTCCGACAACGTGACTTAGAGACTTAACCCCTCTCCCCCTCTCCCCCGCGCCTTTCGCACCAAACCATTCATTTTTTTTAGCTCCGGCTTCTCTCCATGCATACTTAAAGAAGCTAGCTACTGTTCCTAGTCCCCCAGAATAAGAGCCGAGCCAGCTGCAAAACGTTGGGTATCAACTTAAAGCCTTTGGTGGGAGATGTGTTAGAGTTTATTATAAGACTTCAAACGCAGCCAGACGCGAAAAACATTTAAAGGTTTATTTTCAATCAGGAGATCACCACTGCAGTATTCACGTCTATCACGTAGTAGTTTCACCAATGAAAATCACAGAAACATTACCCTATTGCACTTGGCCGATGCCCTCAAATTATTCAGTATTCACAGTTCTTATCATGGTAATTAGTTTTGATGCGTATAATAGGATGGTCCATGGATCAGATTCGCAGTAGTTCCGGAATTTCTTGTAGGCAATATTTGCCTTCGCACTTAAGTCAGTTCTTTGGGTGCGAAGCGCGAGATCTCGTTCAGTAGTTTGAAGTCACCTGTGTATGAAATATTTTTCATGTTTTCTTCAATAAAATAATACCTTTGTTAAATATTTTTAGATATCAGTATACCTACCTAATGATGCTAAAAAATTGCGAACGTTTAGAATAAAAGTCATATATGTTGGTCTCTACTTCCTAGGAGGAAGGCGTTTATGTTAAGCAGAAATTTAATCTGATACGGCTAGATAAACCTCGGATATGTTTAGGCTTGCGAAGCCACATATCCACCCACGATAATTTAATGCTTCAAATGAGGGGAACATGAATGGCTCAACGACTGTCACCAAAGTGCCGAAATTCTATACAGATGCCAATTCGTCCTCTCCGCTGCGTCTTACAGCTTTGCGCTTGCAGTCAATGTCATCGTAACAGAGAACACATCTCGGTTTCAATGATTTGGCGTATCGTTGAAGCGATACATGCATCGCGACATAACAAGGTAAACTTTTTTTTAAAGCATTCGGTAATTGAAAATCAACACAAAAATTGTTCTAAAAACGTAAGGCCAATTCGCGCTTTGGTCCCTATGCGCACACATGTACGAAAAACTCTGCTCAGCACTCGCTTCATCGTGCATGCATATGATTACGCGATTTTATGCAGAAAAGCTGCGCTGCAAGATATGTGAAACTGTTGATGCAGTTTTTTAGGAATATACTGTATTAAGTTCCAACACAGACAACACTATTACCCGGCGTTCTTACCTGCATCGCAATGCTGTGCTGGGAATTTCGTTGGCAGTACTGTGCGCAAGCGGAAGGAAGAGTGATCAGTGCCACTTCTGCCATCGCAGAAATGATCAAAAGGCGGAAATGTTGGAAGGAGTGCATTCCAAGGGCTCTACGAGAGCGACGAAAATTGATGCCTGTATTCTGAAATGAAAAAAAAAAGAGTACACAAGTTTTCGCTCCGAAAACAAACATCACAATAAGTTTTCATACTGCGCAATCTTAAGCCACCGGTTCCAAGGAAAGACCGCCAATGGGAGGGCCTTCGCTCCCTAGGCATGTATGATATTCCATTTTTAATTATGGAGTGTGAACGCTATCGCTCGCACGTCTTATATCACATGCAAAATCCCAAGTTAGAGGCATGCAAAACCGAAGATGGCTGCGTCTTAGCACACGCACTGAACAACATCTCGGGCTCCTAGATTTCTGTATTCAGCTTTTTGGATCTTAGACAGCTCAAGCGTTTTCCAGATGGCCTGAGTAATACGCACCATGAAGTCACTTAGGGAGGCGCACGTAGCTGATCAACAGTACTTTGAGGGCTGCAACTACTCCCTATTTCAGGCCAGAGTTGGCAATTTCTTCTGACAGGCCATCTCATGTTCCGTAGCATTTGGCGGATTAGGGCTGTTATTTTTTTCATTGCGGTGACCGACAGCGACTAATTGCTACGGGACGATGAGGCTGCTGATCGGCAATTGTCCAGAAGCAGTTGCAGTTACCTTTCATACTTTTACTCATCCGCGTGCTTTTTCTGAAAGCGCTGGCTTCACTCTAGCACAAAAATTTTCTATAGAGTTAAGGTAGATAGAGGGTGTCTGAAGGTGTTGCTGGCTGAATTTGGAGCCCTCTAGCTTCTAGTTTTGAGGTGCTTAGTACTTTTCGGTTGACAGCTGGCATTTCCGCTGTGTCCTTGAATTTTATTTTGCTGTCCGTTACAAGGCGAAAGCCCATATATGGAGCCCGAAGTTAGCCTGCATGTTACCACGGTCCATAATATTTCTCAGGTCCGTGAAAGAGCACCCGAAGGAGATTGCTGTCGCACCCTCCAGACCCGCATGATACCTCCTCCGAAGCACCCTTTGGTGGGTTTACTTAAGGGCTGCTTTTATACCCGGATGGTGCTCGGAAGTGCCTCGATCGCTTGCCTCGACAGCTGCAAGGTGCCTCCTTCAAAGCACCCTCCAGTGGGTTAACCTCTGGGCCCCTTCCCTACCTGGCAGGTGCTTCTAAGTAGCTCGGATCTGCTCCAATTATCAAATTTTCGTTGGGTGTATACTCTCCGGAAGCGCCACCAACCGCGCTGCCGTCGCTTCTGGAGAGTAGAGTCGGATTGCGGAATTAAAATTTAAAAACTGCAAATTCGCTTCGAGGAAAACGAAAAGCGACGCAACAGTGTCACTTCTTTGCAAGCATCTACCCCACCGTGAGGGAGGGGAGAAAGCTTGGAGTGAAAGAATAAAGAGAAAGAGATGTGGCGTGGCGGAGGGCTCCGCAATAGTTTCGACTAGCTGGAAATATTTAACGTGCACTGACATCGTTTCGCGTTTTCCTTCATTGAAACACGGCCGCGGTTTCCTGAGGGTGAAGCTGGGACGGGGTGGGGACGGGCAGGGAATACGGTTAGGGCTGTACTTTGGCACGTGTGTGCAGCTGATTGGTTGTGCTTTTAGGGGTAGAGTTTAGTGGCTCCTCGTTTAGGGTTGAAGTCTGCACTTCAATAGACACTAGAGTGACAGCAAGAGGCGGGGGGGGGGGGGGGAAGGGAGGGTAAAAATAGCACTGTTTCTGTAGGAAAAGGCCGATCGATAACAACAATGGTAGTACAATCTGGCACATTAAAGCACAGGTCCAACCCTTTCTATTTATCCGCGTTTCTCGCAGCGGTTAATTCAATTCGTTATTTTTTGACGACTGCACAGTTCTGCTTGATAAACAGAGGCTAGATTACTATTCGAGGAACCAGTTGGTAATAAATTTGATGCCATAATTTCAGACCTATATAATTTAGGACCTAGTTAGGCCTAGTTAATTGAGGACCGATGAAGCAAGTGTAGTATTGAAAGGTGGGCACGTACATACGATAGAAAGCTTTAGCGGGCCGGGCGGGGTAGTTGTGGGAATTGTGAAATAATAATAATGCAGGTGGAAAAGTAGCGGAAATATGCGAACATTCAGCAAAGGGTGGCAGTGATTGGTTTGGTTTTGTTTATGGGGGTTTATCGTCCCAAAGCGACTTCAGCTATGAGGGATGCCGTAGTGAAAGGCTCCGGAAATTTCGACCACCAGGGGTTGTTTAACGTGCACTGGCACCGCACAGTACATGGGCCTCTAGAATTTAGCCTCCACCGAAATTCGACCGCCGGGGCCGGGATCGAACCCGCGTCTTTTGGGCCAGCAGCCGAGTGCCATAACCACTGAGGCAACGCGGCGGCTAGACAGCTATTGTAATGTAGCTGAATGATTAAGTGGCTCTCGTTGAATATTGTCAAACCTGCACACCTAAATCCAGTAATAATCATATGGGCAAAAGATTTCATAGGAGCCTGCAATCAGCAGTGGGTGCAGGAAAAACATCATATGCGTTCCTGATTACCGCGAATGTAGCTTTAAGGTAGGCAAGAAACAACACTCGATTATGTACTGGGGGACGGCGGAAATGTTTCTAAGTATGGCAGGCGGTAGCAGTTGGTGGAGCTCGCAGACAAAAATAGTTTACGGCTCGTGAATACCTTCTTTTCGCAAACTTGAGAGTCGGACGCTGATTTAGGAGAGTGGGAAGAGCGACAAAAAAAAACGCATATTTGCAGTTTTTGCGTATCCTTGTATAGTGCAGGAGGCAGAAGTGCTTGGAATGGTCAGACGTAGAGACAAGAGAAATGCAATGTTTAAATTAGCCCACATATTAGGATGAAATGGAAAACTAGTAAAAAAACAAGCAAGAACATGGTTTACAGCTAAAGGGAACACGGCGAAATTCCAAATTTTGCTTGAGAATAGATGCTCTCTTTCATAGACAACGATGACTTTAGTTTTGAGTAGATGACGAATCCCATAAATATAAGTAGAGGGTAGAGTAGATAGACAGGATGTTGCCCACCTGTCTCAGCATGCTAAAGTCCTGACTAATCTTTACTTGCCAACGGTCCAAATTGGAACATATGAAAGCGATTTTTTTCTCTCTCATCAAAATACATCGTTCGTCAAAATTCGTATTACCATCTTAATAAAAATTTTAAAGAAAAATTACGAATGCTCATATTTTCAGCTTTCTTGCAGAAAAGTGTTTTTTTTTTGGGGGGGGGGGGAGGACTTTTGCAGGAACCGGAAATTAAAAAAACAGCGCAAGTAATCACAAATAATAGGGTATTTCGTGAAAGAAAAATAAAAATAAAGATGCAAAGCCTGTGGGTGCGACACAGCCAATAAGTAGCGTGAAAAACATTTTTTGGGATGATGGGCGTTTGGAAGTCACACAATTCCAAGAAAGGCGATACTCAGTTCTTAGAGTACCCCGTTACGCCGGCTGCCATAAACGCCGTCCTGTTCTGGTTATTAAATGTGCAGGCATCAGCACAGCGCTCATAAAGAGCTTCCCAAGGGCATGCTACGTACGTTGGGCCCACCGCGTGCCTTTGGGCTCTCATCTCCTGGCTCCGTAGGATGTCTGAGACGGGCTTCAAAGCGTTTGGTGTGTCTATCGGTCACGCGGCCCACCTGATGTCAGGAAAGATTGCAGGAATCCAAAGGCAGGTCGCATAGTAGGTGTGGTCGCGCACCACTTGCCCCCCCCCCCCCCCCCCCCCCCCCTGCAAGCACTATACCTGCGGACGATGACGACAGCGCGAGGTACGTGCAGAGGGTGGTCATGTGATCACGGAATGAAATCACATGAGTGTCATCGTGGGACGTGCGCATCAGGCTACGCTGTAAAAGCCATTACTCAAGAAATACTTTCCTACCTACCACGACTTCTGAAGCTCTGACGGCGTTGGAGCTCTCACGATGAAAGAAAAAAATTTGCGAGCATAGCTGCATTCTTTGTAATTGGCTTCATATAATTAGCGAATGCGCTGAAGGCGGCAATCAGGTTCTCTTCAGATAGCAAAAAAAAAAATCGCACTGTACAGACCGTCCAACGTGTTTTAAACGATATAGAGTTTGGTATATGGGAAATGCCTGAGTGCAAAATATTAAACAATGAAAAAGATGGTGAGTCATTTTAGATGTCACATAATTTTTTCCATGGTTATTTTACAAAGCGCACTTAAATTGTTGCGTGAAAATTTTCGTCTTCGAAATGCTGCTTCATTGAAATACCGATTACGAATTTCCTATTCACAATGCTGTATTGTTTTCGCTCCTCCTGCTAGGGCCCACTTAGGGCCTCCTGTATTTCTTCAATAAACAAATGATTTGCGCTCCGCAGCGACGAGATTTGTTGCCGGACTGTGGCAATAAGTAGGCTGCATTCTCGTGTTTTCAAACAAGCATGGCCGTGATGACAGAACAAATATATGAGGACAAAAACAACATGTGTTCAAGAACGCAAGCATTACTTTCAGTTGGTGCACATTAATACAGCTGCAGCTACCTGCACCCGCCTCTTCCATCCGTGTGTAGCGGGGCTTGGGTGGTACCGCTTTTTGGGAATGAATTCACAAATTTCTCCGAGCCGTCGAATGGCCGAATGCATTGTAGCATCAGTTGAAGATCACCACTTTTCTTTTCGCCAAAAAGGACGACAAATGTTTCCTGTTGCGATGGTAAATTATTGCCTAATGAAAGCTATGAGCAGGACTGACGGATCGAGCTAAAATTATGAACTTGTCCATCTAGTAATTTTAAAATACGGTAGAGCTCTTTGGGGCGAACTGGTTGAGCCTGAAGGAATCATGTTAAAATCTCTTCTGAGAGTTTTGCCCACGTATCAAGTGAGGCGTCGGGCTTCCGCGCATGGTATGGAAGATAAAATATTCATCTTATCCTCAGTAACAACATTTCACCCTGTGAAGTCATAGGTTGCCTACTGATAACGGTGTTTATTCGCGTAATTTTTGTTGCTTGGTACCAAATAATAATTGTGGTGGGGCTGACGTAGGCTACAATGTCCTTTCAGTCTAGCGCTCGGCGTCGACCTGCATGGCGAACATATCCGACCAAAATCTTTTTGTGTGTCTTCCAAGGCCGCTTGTCACCGGATAGTGCATATTTGCTTGGTTCTGTGACTCGGGTGCGCAATTGCTAACGTTATATCGCATTTTGTTTACGCATAGTATATTTTTCGTGTTTTGTTTACGCTGTTGTTTGCACAATTGTGCTTACGAATAGGTGACAAAAAATAGGCGTACGCAAGGGTCCACTTGCCAGACCTGTGTTTAGAAGAAAGTTTTATTAGTTATATTCAAAATATTACAGCGGCTTTGTCGCTGTTGGCCTAATATTTAAGTCCTGCTGGACCCCTTGGTGCCGTTATTCGACGCTAGCAGTCTCCACACAACACAACATGGTGCGTGATTTCGGCGGGCGGTCTTGACGATTTCTTCCTCTCGAAAGATCTGAAAAGCAGGCGAATGAATCGAGTTTTGCTACAGCCGTTTGTACGGTACAGGGGTACATAATTTCATCTTGGCAGCTGACAGCCACACCACGAAGGCCACACGATAGCCAAGGCAGAAATTCTGTTTCAGGGGCATCAGCAGCATCCGTAAGGAAAAGTTGAAAGCTGCCAGCAACTGTTACCATCGAGATATTTTATCAGGGTGACGGCCTCGGGTTGATTTTGCCAGACTGATTGCCTTCGCGGCATTTTATGAGGTTTCGTACCTCGGGTTGTTTGGGCTAGGAAAGGTTGTCCGCGATGCGTTTTATGAGTTTTCCAACCTCGGGTTTTGTTCTGCTAGTCAAGGTTGATATTAAAGTATATTTTTGTGGGAATGTTTTTCAAGTGTTTATCGTGAGTCTCTGCGGTAGGAAAACTTGACACCGATGTATTTTATGAGGGCGCCTACGTCGGGTTCGTTGTTCCTCGCACATCAGAGTGTAGGCTCAGATGCGCTGCTAAAAGCCACCGCCTCTGAGTCATTTCATAACAGTGCGTTCCGAGTGAGAACAAGCCAAATTATTTACATAATGGCTAAAGTTAAAACTGAAACTAAAGTGAATACAGAACAATGAGGCATGGAAACCTCCTATCTTGCTTCGTAAGAGATAAATGTACTGCGCTCATTCTTAGCAGCAGCCCTTCACACATGCGTCATGGAGGTCCCTTTTTCGCTGTTACCATGGTCTGGGTGTTGAGAAAAAAATCATTTCATCCTAGAGGAATACATATCCCTCGAATTCCTTTTTTGGCATGGGTTGCGGTATACCCACTATGCACAGGCTATTTTGTTCCCGCTTTTCATGGCCTTGACTCTGCCGAGAACCTCTGGTACAGCTACAGCAGGCTAGGTGCACATTCTTCGCGCTCCCAAATCGGATGAAATTACGGCAGTACTTGAGGCGCACCATAAGATTAAGGTTGTGAAAGATTGTTCGAAGGAAACGTGCATATCCCTGCGAACCCGCGACCAGAAAATGTCCGTGCTGCGGCAGAGACCTCGTGCAGTAAGGCCACCGCCGACATAAGCCGTGAGCGCGCTCGACGCAGCGGCCAGTTTGTCATCACCGGCCGTTACTACGAAGGGTCGAGACGCCAAAGCTGTCCCCGTGCCACAGTAATGGGTAAAAGTGCTCGTCGAAGCGAAGTTCCTCCGCCCTCACATTGGAAAGAGGGCGTCAAGGAAGGATGCCACCGTTGAAGGAAGGTATCGAGGCACTGTTTCTACTCCCGCCACTGTGGATACAGCGTGTCGAGGCAAAGTTCGATCATCCGCCACCACGAACCAAGAGCGAAGAAAGATCCGATGCGCTGTTGCGCTTCCCTCGGCCCGGAAATGAGCAGCCGACAGGACCAGGTCATGTCCTGTAGGCTGTTCTCAACGTGGCATTCCCCAGACGCAGCTTGTGCATATGCACGGCTCGTTTATGGAGCGGCCATTATGCAAGTAAAAGGAGCGCCCACAGCAGTGTGTTGTAGTTTGTAAGCAGGTCGCCACAGGGGGCGGTGGAAGACTTCCGGCAACCACCATGCCGAACTGGAATCCTGTGAAGCTGGCCTGTATTCCGTAGCTGCAAGCGCAGCCTTCCCGACCCCCGTTGTGTGTGGTCACGGCGTCTTTGACTGGGCGCACAGGGCTGCGCGTAACGAAGCTCGTCATCCTGCGTCGTCTGGTGTGAGCAGGTGCACCAGGGTACAACACCACTGCGCATGTCCGGCTTGTTTTCGGCTGGAAGCGCGATGAGCACCTCGTGGTCTCGCCGGCGGCTAGTTAACTGCAGGGCAAGCAGGGCACAGGGGGAGTTCAAGAGAGGGAGCGTTGTCCGCGCACATGGTGGTTCCGGCGGTGCAGACTAGCCGCCGGCGAGATGCTCATGGTTCGTGTTCTGCGGGAGAGCCTTCTTAACGGACCCGGCACTGCATTCTACTGATACGGTAAGAACGGACTCCATTGGTGTCCAGCGTGAGAGGCTGGGACACCAGCAGCCCCGTTATCTGTCTAACGTTGACTTTGATCATCGTCAAGTAATTGTTTGAGCGGATAGCGTATTGTTATTTTGTCGGCGCGTACTAGAATGGTGTTTTTTTCTGAGAAAAGCAGCCGAGTACTGTTTCATCGGTACAGCGCGTGTGGGGATGTACAGCCTTTGTCAGAAGTTTAGAGCCCAGGGGGTTTGCTTCTGAGCCACACTGCTTTGCTCGTAATGCGCGCTCGGCGTTCTGAATCTCCTGAAGGTAAGAAGATTTTTGGTCCTGCTCCCTCCGATGCGTAGGACTTCCACGAGTGCTACACGAGCGCCACAATAGTGCTTAGAAGCAAACCCCTGGGCTCTAAACTTTTGACAAAGGCTGTACCTTCGTCGTCAGGTGTGTCTCGTGTACCATGGCTACTGGACTGTTGTGCTTGAGGGGCTTGGGCGCGGGTGTGGTGTGACTCTAATGTGAGTGCTGTATCTTTTATGAACGGCGATGCAAGTGCATCTCTTTTTTTGTATATTGTAATGCTGGTTTGCTAACTCCTAATGAACGGTGTTGTCTACTGCTCGCGGTGTTTTACTCGCCGAGCAATACCAGCGTTCGCGAATCCCTCGGAAGTGGGAGGCTTTTTCACCGCAAACAAGGCTCCACTATACACTAAGCATGCGAAATGAAAAGGAAGGCAATAATGTGCATTACGGCTACCCGGGCACACAAAGCCACAAAAACACTAAGTGGAAGTTCCCAATTAAACCATTAAATATTTATCGTAGAAGTATAAAAGGTTTTAAGACGTATAAAACAGTAAAGAAAGAAATAACTGGAGAGGAGGCTGAATGCTAGTAAGATTCAGTAGGTAACAGTTAATCCCAATTACTGTATTCTTTTAATGCATTCAGCTAGGCTTGTTCTCAAAAGACGCGTACGTGTTTGTACACAACTGCACCTTCCTCTGTAACGAACACCTGTGCGAAAATTAAAGATAATTTTTTGCTTCTGGCTCTGTTCTTGTAGTAAGCGGACCACATTGATCGCTATGGCTTCCTATCACGTGCAACATAGCGCACGCTGTAAATTTCATATGCCGGTATGGGGGTATATAACGCAATTAAATTCCATTGAAAGAAAGTGAATGGCAAAAATATAAAAAAAAACCTGAGGCTGTTATCCCAGAGCAGAATCTGAAGAGAAGTTTATTGGCCCATTAAAAGTACGTAGTTCACAAGCGTTTCAGTTTTTCGGTACTGAGAACAACGCTCAGAACTAAATGCGTGCAAGTCTCATGTCCTAGATTCATTCTTATCACTTAGATTCGCTTTCTTTAGCAAACCAGTTGCGTATTAGATGAAATAACCCGCAGCGGCATGCCTTTCATTGTTCCGAATACGGCCGCTCAAGAACATCCAGTTTGTCGGAAAATGAGGAATTTTACTTTTCGTGTTCGAGGTAGCAGCAGATCAAATGACATTACGGCGGAAAATGCAGGCGTCCTCTACGTTTGTCCGTTTGTCTTCTTTAGTTTTTTTTTATTTTTTTGCTTTATTAGCTCAAATGATTGACGTGACTTACTGGTGCACTCCAAAGATAGACAGGAATTTAATTTCAAAACAGGGCATTGGAGGGAAGCTGTGCATCGACCTCTTGAAATGCATTGTGTTCAACCTATTAGTATCTGCAAGGCAATGGTGCGCCTACCTTATAACTCATCGCCGCACATCTGTGCCAAAGCTACTGCTACAACACTTGTGCGTGTCTTTCTTTTCCCTAGTCGTTCGTTTTAGTCGCGCGGTCGCGGTCTTTCAAGATGCATAAACAACTCGCCCAGTATGCTGTATTCCTGCACCTAATGATAAGCTTCACAAACCTGTATGTTACATGCAAGCAATGACAAACAAATTACGAAGTGGTAACGAAGCGGCAGTAATGCTTGTTACATGTCCAACAATAACAAGGAACTTTATTTACCTGTACTGCTGGTTCCTAATACGAAGATAAGTAGTATTAAAAAAATATTCATTATCTGGTCACATGCATGAGAAGGTACCCGTTCTTAAATGGTGCTAGTTGGAGTCATGTATGTTCGCATTAAGACATTTAAATCCCTCTCATTCGCTGCTTTCACTTAGCATATGAAGTGTATGCGCTAAACAATTTTTTTTTATGCAAACAGTGACGCTCTCGCTTCCTTATCCGTATAGCTAGAGCTCCTCTTTGTACCCCTTGCAAGCTCCAAGTGATCTACAAATGGAAACTGTATTTGCGCTTAATTTTTCACCAGAGAGATTCCGTGGTCTGCTTCCACACATCGTTAGCCTGCTTCAATGCTGGCTAGCCTTCCTGTAATAATAAATCAAACTGTGGAGGAGTTCTCTCTTCAAACAATGTGTGCAGAGCGACTGAGACGGCGTATAGCGAACATGTATAATTTTTTTTTGTGAACTCAAGAGTGACCTGGTTCTGTGTCTAAATTTTCGTCGAGCTCTAAGCAGAATCCTATTGCCGAAAACGGAACATAAGAACTCTTCACTGGATGCTCGTGAAATGCCTTCAAGAGCACGCGTGATAACGCTCTCATGGATTAGAATTTCCGTGGTATATGGCTCCCTATGTTGCTCTTAGACAATAGATGACCCAAGTCTCTTGTCTACGGCTCAAACGCCAGCTAACTCATCACCGCCTACAGGTTGTTATCAGAAGAATCATCACAAGAATATTTTCATTGTTTACGCCGACACTCCACCTACGTCGGGTACGTGACAACAGAACATACCAATATGAATGCGTATGTTTAGGTGCTGAATCTATGGGCTACTATTTTGCCATCATCTGTGGCAACTGCGGTTTGCATAAGTTTAAAAACATCACCTCAATCACAAAAATCATTTACCAATAGAAGTACTCACTTGGCGTATGTAACATTTATCGAACTGTTCAGATGCATTTCTGTACAATGTTTTCCGGACGTAGAAAAGATACTGACAAGCAGCGCTCATCACAGAACTATTAATCCTGACTATTTAAAATCATTCATCGACAGCAATCAACCGTATGAGGTTTTATCACACCATCGAAGGTCTAAATTCCCAAAAAAAGAGCATAAATGGAATATATAGCCTACTTCACACAAGCAAGGTTCGCAAGCTTAAAATCCTCTAACCACTGCTGTGGTAAAAGGGCAAATCTCTTCTGAAAGCAATGAAGTGGCTCGATTAATCCGAAGGAAGGCACAAACGACGCCCCATCATCAATACCAACATTGGGGGCCACGCAACCGGAGACCACGCAAACACGGGGGTCACGCCACTGCAGTTGGGATGTTGTTCTCACCATTCGAATTTGTACACGTGCTTGTGACTGCGCTTGGTTTTCTGATGCCAGCTTCATCGACTGGGCTTCCTCTGACACCGGGCGGGTGGTGTGCTGACGCAGCAGCGATGACAGCCGTGCCTGGAATGGATCAATGCTTCCTATCTTCGAGCCGACCGAAACCTTCACCGCCCCTTTCAAACTCGGCAGCACATTTTGTTTGGCAATCTGGAACTCTGTCAGCTTTAACTTTTTAGAACTGCATACCACCCTTAAAAGTGACTTAGATACGTTATCTAAACGTGTCGAAGAACTGGAAACCAAGCTCGTGCCTGTGCCTTGTGAGCAGCCCCGAGAAACCAGCAACAGCGATGTTCGCAAACTCCAAGAGAAAATTGATGACCTGGAAAAACGTTCAGGAAGGTTGAATGCATTGTTCTTCGGTACTAAAAATACCGACTGTTAAGAAACGTGGGAAGACACCGAGGTTCTTGTTCGTGAATTGTGCCAAAATAAACTAGGTGTGTCAGTTCAGTCTATTGCAAAGGCCGACCGTCTCGGCCGCTATTCAACTGATAAAAATCGACCAATAATAGCGAAATTCTACAATGTAAAAGAAATCGACACTTTGCTAAGCAACGGCAACAAGCTTAACGAAGCCCACTTCAGGATAGCACGTGACTACTCGGTTGTTGTGCGCGATGAGCGTCGAAAACTTCAACAGTTCTCCAAATCAATACAGAAGGAGAGTGGCCGTGCCCGCCTTGTCTTCAACAAGCTGTTTATAAACGATAATGCTGCGTCTGGGACATGGACGCCAACTGCGCAGTTCTTCTGGAAACCTCAGGAAAGGATGCGACACAAGTAGAAGCTCGGACCCCGGGAAGTCCCGACGACTGATTCAATCACCTACGTGCCTTACCACATTCAAGTAACCCTTCCTTGCAGCCACTTCAGAAGCGTAGTCGTGATAACGCGTTATGTTTCCTTTGCACAAATATCAGCAGTATCCTCTCGAAAGCCCTCCCTATTTACTCGCTCATCTACTTCTGTTCTGCATCATTAATCGCTCTCACGGAAATGTGACTTATGGATAACGTTTCTGACGAAAACTTTTTCTTTACTGAGACAGCGTTCAATATATTTCTCTGCGATAGATAGCATCAGAGAGGCGGCAGTGTTCGGTTTGCAATAAAAAAAAATATCTTATCTTGTGTACCCATTATAGTTAGTACGTTTTTTGAATGTGTGTTGGCATTGCTGAAATGCTGTACTGCAGACATGCTTATTAGTGTTTTTTATCGGCCTCCAGATTTAGGCAGTGTTTTCGCTGAATAATTTTATCGCATTCGTTGTGAAGTGTGCAACCGGTTACCGAATTGTGCTTTATGAATATCTGGTGACTTTTATTACCTCCATATTAATTTATCAACACTACCTGTCGCGGTCAGTAAAAGATAATCTAACGCATTTCTTGAGTCATGTTTAGATTTTTCATTATCTCAACTCACCATGAAACCCACACGGCGCACTGCCGCATGCTCCAGCATAATTGATTTAATCCTTAGTAATATTCTTGACATTTTCACCGACATCAACTATCTTGATGGGCTCTCCGATGATGACATCATCACTAGAAACACTGTTTGTTCAGAAAGAAGTAGGAAGGTGACCAATAAGTAAATTAACTCCTATAGCCAAGCCACCTTTAATGGAATAATTGCTGAACTATCTCTCTTTGCTGACGTGTTTCTTAGTAGCTTCTCCTCCCGTACACTCAACAAAACTGGATTGCGTTCAAAGATGTGTTCTTCGTCCTTTTTGATAACCAACCATTAGAAAACAATTAGGAGTAGCAGTTCTGCACCATGGTTTAACAAGCAATTTACACGCTTAAACGACAAAAAGAACGATTATGCAGCGAAGCCGTCACGCGCGATCACACATCATCGTGGCTTAAATACAACTAGTGCGACAAAGAATACCAGGATTTACCTAACTCCTCTCGTGCACACTTTTTTAACCATGACCTATAATCTATGCTAACAACCCTCGGAAATATTGGCAAGTGATAAACGCCAGCAGCCATCCTGAAATTACGCTTACTTATCACACAGGCCCCACTTTTCTCAGGTCACAGTGCGCACAGATATTAAACAGTGCTTCTTCGTCTCTAGTCACCGGCGAGAACGTCTCTTCATGCCCAAATACAGGTAGACTTTCAGATATGATTATGCAGAAGATTACTATCCGCGAGTCCGGTATCATGCTACCACTTAATAATCGCAAATTTCGTCTGCATCTGACCAGGTTTGCTTCAAACACAATTTGTTAAAAAGCACAGCACAAAGCACTTCGGGTATTTTATGCGCACTTTTTTCACAGTCATTGTCATTCGACCGGATTCCTAATGAGTAGCGCACAGCCAAGGTCATATCAATTTTTAAAGCTGGCGGTCGCACATCTCTTAACTACCAACTCATTTCTCTAACTAGTACCGCCAGTAAACTACTGAAGCACATCTTACATTCGCAAATCATAGCATACGCGGAAGAGCATAACATAATCTTATCTTAAAATAATAGCACGGCTTTCGCTAGGGATATTCATGCGATGGGCAGTTAGCAGATGTGCTAATGACTTGCTATCTTATATTGACGTCGGCAACAAGGCGGATGCCATATTCTTGGATTTTTCTAAAGCTTTTGACCGCGCTCCTCACCGCAGGCTACTAACGAAACTAAAACATCTTAACATTAACACACAAGTTATTTTATGGATAAAGGTCTTTTGTCATTCCGAACACAGTTCACAAATATAAGCGACTGCAATTCCTATGTTATTGCAACCATGTGCGGCGTCCCAAAAGGGAGCGTGCTTGGTCCATTACTTTTTCTAGTAGTAGTAATAGTGCAAGACCTTTATTCGGCCATAATTTACAGGCCGAGCATTTCGACCGCCTGGGTGAACGGAAGTCGCTGTTCTTCCTCCCCTTAAGCGCCAAGCCAGTCGAGCCAGGTGGTGATGGATAAAGAAGGTGGGGTAGGAACCCGACTGCTAAGCAGCCGGGCAATAGAAGAGGCAATGGGCCAGGTCCGCATAGATACAAGGGCAGTTGGGACAGGAAGGGTCCGATCGATAGCGATAAAGAAAGATTCCGCTAGGTGGCGCCGCCCTGGTTAGCTGGCTGCCTACCGTGCTCTGCTTTAGCCTGCCCTGGCCTGGTCCAGGGCCTCGCCCGCCCCTGGATTTACACTCCATCGCTTCAGGAAGGCTTCCGAAGCACGTGGAAACCATCGGCATCACGGCCCGCTGCCGAACTGGCCCTCCAAGCGTCTCCAAAACTGTGAAGTGGCGCGGCTCCTCGCTAAGCCTGACGCACCGCCCCTGCACCGCCGCAATGCAGCGTTTGACCAAGGCCCTGCAGCCCAGACCCACCAATGCCGCCACCGCGGGGCCTCCTCCAACCACGCCGACAGCTGTCTCTCACACGGTTGCGTTCAACGCCACCCACGCCTCCGAGCCTATTCCTGCCGCATTGAACGCCTTGAGCGATGCTGGGGGCACGGGATCGACGGCCGCGGCGCAGCCGGCAGCGTTCGTCGTCGGCGCAGCGTCCGCTGCTAGCCAACTCCACGCTCTAAGGGACGCCAAGAGCTTCAGGGCCATAGACGCGTCGCAGCCGGCTGCGTTCGTCGCCGCCGCTGGAGCCGCTGCACCTACTCCAGCCAGATGTCCCACTGACACCAAGACCTGCAGCCCGGCACCCGCGTCGCAGATTGAGACTCCAGCTGAGGACTCAGACATGGACCTTACGATTTCCCCGGTAGACGACACTCCATCCCCGGAAATCGGCTGGAGCCCATCGGTGCCAACCGTAAGCTTGCCTCCGCAACCCGACCCCGCGCCGAGCTCATCACAGTTGCCATCCACCTTCCCCCTGGGACCCTCACCCCCAAGCTACCTCTCTACGACGTACTCGCCGCAGTCACCTCCGCTGCACAACTTTCCCCCAACACCAGTGCCCACATCACCCTTCAGGCCAAGCCAGCCCAAATCCTTGGGTTTTTAAAAACTTATTCTCCTCTCACCGCCCACCTCCTACTTTTCTAGTATATATCAATAATTTTCCTAACAGCATCTAGACCCTAGTAAGGCTATTTGCCGATGAGTGTGTTATTTGCTGTAAAAATACTAATTAAACTGACCAACAAGGGTTGCAATCAGACGTAAACGCGATTAATATGTGGTGTTTTTATTGGCAAATCTCCCTAAATCGTACAAAAGCTAAGAGCATGTCATTTACACGTTCCTCTTCCCGCATTCTAACCTCTTACCTTATAGATGACAATATTGTAGAGCTCATTACCACATACAAATACCGAGGAGTAAATTTTCAAATGGGCCTAACATGGCATCATCGTATCAACGTTACTCTTACAACTGCTAATCGCTCACTCGGAATCATGAAACATAGATTAAGGCAAGCGCCCTCACACTTTAAAAAGCTTGCAACACCACCTTTATCAGACCAAAAGTCCTCTTTACTGAGTGTCTTTTTTGATAATAAAACAGTAAACTGGTGCTCAAAATCGTGTTACTTGCACTCAAAATCCACATCGCGGTGTTTCTTCAACGACATTGAAAGTTATGTATATTTGGCGCCAAAAAAATATTGAAACTCTATCATAACCCGCTTGCACGGATATTTGAACAATACGCGCCAATTGAATCCTAGTTACCACTGCACTGGACATAAAAACATCATCGCATTGCGCAAAAACTACACTTAACTAGGACACACTTTTGACCACATTGTTTCAAATGCTGTTTAGTTAACTAGCACGCATTTATTTAAATGAGTACCAGAAAGAGAAAACTTCAAAAGAAAATATCTACCAGAGCAGGTCACGCGCGGTGGGCTTCTCGTGGAGCACGCCATTACTCTGTACTCCCCTCCTAAGAAGATTTGCTCGAAAAAGCAATTAGCATGATCGAGGTATTCCCCGTTCCTTCCGGAAGACGTTGAAATGGTTTCGGTTTTGATTTAGCCTTTCTGTGTTTTTCTCCATTCCTTTTACTCTTATGTCTAGTGTACAGGTCACTGGTTCGGACAGGGATATTATTGACAGTGTGTCTCCCTTTAAATATTTAGGGGTTAAGTTCGACTGCCAGTTGTCTTGGAAGGAACAGGTGCACAGTGTGTATAAAAAGGTTGCATACGGTTGTTTTACGTTGGCAAGGGCACGGCGGCACTTTCCACGTGCTATTCTTAAATCCCTATTCTTCCATTATGTCAAAGTCATCTCACGTATTGCAGCGAATCATGGGGAATCACATGCAAAACGTATTTGTCACCATTTGCTGAGACTACAGAAACGTGCCTTGAAAACCATGGGATTACCTAATTCGTATAGTTCTAACAATAACATTTTTGACGCAATGCAAACTATGTCCTTCACAATCTTACGCGAATACAAAATAGTTGTTATGGTTAATAATATTCAAAATAGCAGCTACCCCTTACCTCTTAGTACATTCAGTATTCCCGTCCGCAACTCTTGACAAGCCAGTAATGGCAATTTTAATCTTCCTATTGGCCATAATGCGTACAGAGAAAGACGAATAGAATTTGCTTTAGCGAAAATTTGGAACTCGTTGCCAATTGAAATAAAGCAAGCTAGAAATTTCAGAATGACATGCAAGAGACATTTTCTTGGAGCCGAAGCAAGGCTACACAATTAGTTTTTGTTCGGTGTGTTTGTGACTGCTGACCTACATGTTATTTTGCATTGGACCGCTGACTAGCCTCATTGGCTATCGGTCAAATATCTGTGCGCACATTTTGTTTGTGTCAAACAATAAAACCTTCTTGATTATTAAAAAAAAAATCACGAATGTAGCGGTACATCACTTTTTATTGCATATAACGGCGATGATTTTTAGGCCCAGATAACAATAAAGTGCATTATCATTTATTCGCGTAGTAGGCTGACAAAATACTTCTAGAAGTATACCAGAAACCGTAGGGAAACTCCGCAATGTTTTTGATGCTCTCCGATACCGACGCATATTGTATTTCATCAGTGTAGCTTCGGAGGAACCTTTTCGCATTTTTCTTCGTCGCGCATGGAAGTGACGATGCCGCCAGAGTATGCATCGATCTTACTGAAGCAGCTTTGAAATTCTGAGATATCCGAGTCGGGATTGGTGAGCAAGTAGTAGTACTCTGAAAGGAAGAGAAAACGTCAGGAAAAGTTAGTTCTGAAATCTCGATTTTCTTCGAGCTATAATTGGGGGGTTTCGATGGCCATGGATGATTTGGTTCAGCTTAATGTACACCTTGTAATACAGTGTTTTAGGAGAGGCTCAGAATATAAATTATTGCTTTTATCCGTTGCCTTGGCAACAGAGACTCCGCTGAAGGTGTTGTAGCATGAATGGAAAATTGCAGCGGCGCCTTTCGTAATATCGCGAACATAAAAATTGCGGAAGGTCAGCGGGCGGTAAAAGAAGACCTATTTCGGCCAGTCATATCAAGCAAGAAATATTTCATAGTATGAAGGAACCAGCTCGCTCTACCTTTTACCTTTTTATCGCTCCTCTCAGAAAAGGTAAAAAACATAAAAAGAAGAGAGATGGTGCCCGGACTGGAATTGATTTCTCAAGTTCAAGAGAAACAAAAAGTGGTAAATGCTGTAACAAAAAAAAATAACAAGAAAATGAGAGCAGAAACAAATAAACTGAAAAGAAGAGGAAACAAAAGGCACATCACAGTGAAAGTCACACAGGCAGACAGAAAAAGCACAGCGTGCAGTCCGCGAAATAAATAAATAAAAAGTGAGAGAGCCAAGTCACACTACAGTCATGGTCTCAGTAACAGTAAAGAAAATCAGAGTGCAGGCCACAAGGAAAATCAGAGAAGAAAAAAATCAAAACAAAACCAAAGTCACAACACAGTCAAGGACAGTCACAGTCACACCGTCAAAGCACAGTATACAGGCCACTACTAAAGCGCCTATCCCAACCTAAGTGCACGGAGCCCTCCTCTGTGAAGAGCGTGGAAAAAATAAATGCAATGAAAGATTGAAATCCGCTAGAATAATTAAGAATTGTGTTAGGAGGTGAGACATTTGAAGGAGAAGAGCACAAGCAGCAGCGCCTCAGAGAAGGGAGGGGCAAATAGATGGTGTGATGTCTGATGAGCAAAGATATTTCAAACGAGAAGCTGAAAAAGCAGTAAGGGAACAATTCCGGAAGTAGAGACGGAGGTTTTCGCATACCACGCGGCTGGAATGTGAGGCATATCTACAGTAAACATTTTGGAGTGTGTTTCCACTACGCAATGTTTTGCCGAGGTCATCAGGTGTAGCAGGTTGACCTTGAGAAGGAGGAGCGCCGGAGGTGTGGCTATGACGTCAGACCCCGTGACTCGCCGCAGCTGCAGCCGCCGCAGCACTGCTCCGACCGCGGTGCGCCGACCGCCGCTTCTCGAGATGTGGTCGTGTGATTAGCAGGTTACTCGGCTTTCGCTTCAGGAGGCGACGCCGCTATCGCATGCAGTTTCACCGAAGAGTTTCAAGCGTCTAACTAAGCGTAACGAAGTGAAGTGAGATTTCGCTTTGTCTGACTATGTTTAGAAGAGTTAGACCACGATGAGGAGGACAGGTGACCGGCTCCTCCCCATCGAAACTGGTCTCTCATTTCCATACCTCGGCTCCAGCCTGCTGGTTGTCCTCCTCCTTGCTCGCCTGCCCTATCGTCGTGTCGTGAGCACTGTGTTTATTTTCTGTGGAGTAAATGTGGGGAGGGAGGAAACACGCGTCACAAGTGGAAATTGTACAAGGCCCGCCAATGTAACGATGATGAAAAAAACTGGTGGCGCAGGAACGAAGGAGGTCTAGGTGCCCCAGTCATGCCTCGACTCTGGTGGTGCGCCCAAGCCTAGCCAGAAGCAATGCTTGGGGAACAGTTCCCCTGCTATGAAGGTGTTGGTAGACACTAACTTGCTGTTAACATACTGGACAAATCAATCTTATGCCAATGTGTCCTACCGGCCTCTTTCAGGCATTCAAACAAGACACATACGATGTGTTCAAACGGGGCGTTCATCTCCATCCTATTTGACCCCATTGTACGTCTAGTCGTCAGTGCGCATGCCCTCGGCTTCCTTTTCCCAACAGAGCTTGTGGTGGAGGGAAGTCCAGTTTTGTTCACCGTTTCTGTTCTGCTGGCGCCAGCAAACTGCCGCCGCTGCCGATTTCACAACGAAGCAATAATATGTGCAACGGTCGCACTGCACTGCATATGTGCTTGCGCCAAATGGCTGCTCGAACTCGGTATTAGCCTGTTCGAGTCTGCGGTGTATGCTTTAACCCATGCCTCCTTCTTTTTGGGAGGCCTTGCCATGAAGGGCCGGCTACATATCCAGCTGCTCGACCTGTTCACCGTGACTGTACCTTCCACAGTGAATCTACCCCAGGTTCATCACCTTTGGTGGAAAGTGCTCTCGACAGCTCCATCACTGCATCACTGAGAAATTGCACATTTTCGCAACGACAAGCTGACGTACTACTGACGAACTTCAGCGAAGAAGACGGGCAAGCGAATATTGCTTTCTTGGACGAAATATCCGACCTACGATACGCGTTCACCCTCTTCGACGATCCGCAGAACATTCCCCTAAACAAGAGAACCGGCCCACTTTCGACGTCAACTCCGCCCTCCACCCGAACAAACAGGATCAAATATGCAACCTTCTTAAAAGTTGCAGCGAGTGCTTTTCTTCGTCATCAAAAGTCCGACAAACGCCGATTGCCAAACTTCGCATTGGAACCAACTAACACGCCCGACTTCTTCGCCAAATCCCCTACTGTGTGTAGCCACGAGAAATACAAGCCACCCGGGACCAAGTGCACTTCAAGAGATGCTTCGCGACGACGTCATCCAGGCGCCGAAGAGCCCCTGGGCGGCCCCGGTTGGTTGGTGAGAAAGAAGGACGGCATACTTCGGCTCTACGTCGATTGCTCTTGCTAGAACAACATAAAAAAGCAGGGTGTCTGCCCCACCCCCGTATTGACGACACACTCGACCGGCTCAGCAACGCCAAGTCCTTATCTTCGATGAACCTCAAGAGTGGGTACTGGAAAATAGAAGTCGATGAAAGAGACCGAGAGAAGACAGGATTAATTACACCCCATGGCCTCTTTTAGTTCAAGATGGTGCCATTTCGACTCTGTTCCGCACCAGCAACTTTCTAATGGGTAATGGATACAGAACTGGCAGGTCTGAAGCGGCAGATTTGTCTCGTGTACACAGACAACGTCGTTGTCTTCGCCTTGCACTTTCATAACCACCTGGAAAGGCTTCGAATTGTGCTGGAGGCAATGCAGCCGTTCGGGCTAACCTTGAAAGCAGAGAGGTGTCTATTCAATAGGTAACTGCTTTTCTAAACCACATCTTCAGAGAGGATCTTGTACGTCCAAACCCACTTAAAACAGCCTCTATCGCAGTGTCCACCATCGACCAACAAGAAAGCAGAGCGCAGATTCCTCGGACTATGCGCGTATTACCCGCGATTTGTCGAGACATTTTCCGGCATCACCCAGCCTCCAACGTAATTGATAAAACAGAGGTGCCATTTAAATGGGAAGCACCTCTAGCGGAAGCCTTCAATGAACTTCAGCTTCGTTTACAGTCCCCTCCTGTCTTCGGGCATTTTGATGAAAAAGCCGACACTGAAATTCGTACCGACCTATGCACCGTGGGCCTAGGCGCCATTCTCGTTCGGAAAAGCGATGAAGTGAAGAAAGTGATCGCGTATACAAGCCGATCGCAATTGAACTCCGAGGATGACTATTCGACGACAGAGGAGTGCCTCGCCATTGTCTGGGCTACGTCGAAATTCCGGCTCTGCCTGTACGGCCGACCATTCAAGGTGATCAGCTATCACCACGCATTCTGTTGGTTTGCTTATTTGAAGGACCCTTCCGGCCCCCGCCTCGTTCGGTGGAGCCTAACCCTCGAGGAGTTCGGCATCACTTTCGTCGAGAAATCTGGAGGGAAAGACATTTATGCCAACTCTTTATCTTGAGCCCCTGTCGAGAAGCCACTGGAAGAGGATGATGAGGACGCCATTTGGGGCACATAAGCACCAGCGAATAAGCACCAGCGACAAGCTTTCCTGACCCCCAGCAGCGTTCAAGAGCGGTTTTTCCTCTCTGCGTCTGCAAAATGGCATTTTTTGAAGCAGAGCTTCGCCTCAAGAAAGACAGAAAACCTCCTCGTCTTTCCAAATAGCTTACAAAAAGAAATTATGCAGGTTGCCTACGGATAACCAACCTCGTGTTTACCTGCACCCGTCATCGCATTCAAGATAAACACTACTGTTTGGTCCCGAATATGTGCAGACGTCGCAGAGTATGACCAAACATGCCAGAAGTGGCAGCGATGATTGACACCGCCAATCAGGCAAGCTGTACTTTTGAAGCCCATGCCGCAACCAAGCAAGCTCTTTCAACAGATTGGAATAAGCTCCCTCGGCCCATTCTTAACGTCAACATCGGACAACACGTGGATCATCGTAGCGACCGACTACTTGACCTGCTACGCAGAAACAAAAGCCCTGCCGAATGTTATTGTGGCTGAAGTGGCAAAGTTTTTTGTCGAGCATATATATCCCTTTTGCGTCACGGCACCCCAGAAGTTCTCATCACGGATAGCGAAATGGCGCTTACGGCCGAGCTCACCTAAGCTAGCCTGAGCTACAGCGACACGCCAACGGCGGATTACTGCGTACCATCCGCAGATGAACGGTATTACGGAGCGTCTGAACAAAGCTATCGCTTACGCGCTCGCCAGGCATGTGCATGCCAAACACAAGACCCGAGATGCCATCCTCCCTAACGTCGTCTTTGCTTACAATACCTCAAAGCAAGACTGCCACCCAGATTGCACTGTTTAGGCTCGTTCATGGCAAGGAGGCAACCACCACGCTAGACTGCATCGACATCTCCGCCTACCTTCAGCGCACCGATGCCTAACCGCACATACTACGCCTACATCCCGCAGGGTGCAAGCCGGGTGACCGTACATTGGTGTGGACGCCCATTCCGCGCCGCGGACTTAGTAAAAAAATTCAGGGGCCTCTTTGTTGACCTACAGTGCGGTGAGGCGAAAGCTTTAAGCGCGGTGTGGCTGCTTGTGTCACTGATGTGTGGTTAAGATGTTAAGCTTCGCCTCTAAGAGTGGAACGCGACAGCGTCTTGCAACGCTGCCAGGGAGTTCATAGAACGCCATCGCCCGTTCGGTTCTACGCCTTGCTCGTCGGTAAATTGGTTTTTGAGGAAAGAAAATGTATCTGTTTCTCATATCTCAGTCGACACCTAAACCTCGCCGTAACGGGAAGGGAGGAAGATGGGAGTGAGCGAAGGCACCGTATCCACTAGACGTGCCTTTGTTCATTCGAAACCATTGAGCTGGCATGGCGGAGTGGTTAGCATGCTCGTCTCGCACTCCGGAGACCGAGGTTCAATTCCCGAGCTCTACCAATTTCCTACTCGGTGTTGTTTATTTATCAACCCTGACTAGAAAGGTTAATTAGGCTAATTGGGTAATTAAGCAATTAACTAAACTCAGTCCCACTTACATGGAGCATCACTATAGGATCCGTTTAATTGGTTGCATGGTTACTAGGTAAAGTACAATTGGCCCCGTGTGAAATTCGCGCACTGTGACGTCACCCTCGTTTCGACCAATTGAAAAGCGTGACATTTCTGTCGACAACTTCTGCTTACAACGATGAGGTATTAAAGGCATCCGCCTTAAAATGCTCCTGCGACGCTACTTCGGCCCATACAAGATTATTCCTCGAATTGGAGAGCTTATCTACAAAGTGTCTCCCGACGGAGCGACAGCATCACAGAGGCGCCGTTCACACCCATACTTTGCGCACGTCGCGCACTAAAGTCTTAGTATGGACGTAACGTACGCCACGTTTTTTCAGTCGTACTGCTTGTTATATTCTGTGTTTATTCACTGTTATTTTGCATTCCTTTCTTTTCGTAGTAAAGCTTCGAGCCGATGCTTATTTGAGAAGGGAATAATACCGTGTATCTTTATAGCTTGTTCATTCGTGCTTAAAGCAGCTGGCAGGGGGGTTTATTATTTTGTTTGTTACGCGAGATGCGACCAGACTTACTTCGATTGTTCGTGGCCACGAATAATTACTTCCACATTTTTCCAGATTTTTATAGTTACTCTTGGTTCCTTCTATCGAACGTTCCCTGCCAGCATTAAACTGATGGCTGCCAAGAACAGCAGGCATCCTTTTCGACTACCGCCGAGCACGCTTCTGGCTTTCGCCTCCGCTGAATCTTTCAGTCCCTTGTGGGCGCTGGTCAGCCCACTAAACAATTTCTTTTCGAACCCTTCTTTCGCTCTCTTCCTCACTGCCTGGCCTGCCGTCACCACTACGTGACAATATCTGCGACTGATGCAGTTTACTATCCTAACAGACCTCCACTGTGGCCGGCTCTTAGCTCCTGAAAATTTGTTTCGGTCACCCAAGTCAGTAATTTTATGAGCTTTAATGTATTCAGTAAAACACGTGGTACATTGTTGAAGATCGCAAGTTGAAGATACACAATTACTGGTTGATGTTCTGACCTTACTAATGCTTCAGCACTATGCAGAATTTTATATATAAAGCGCTTGCTTTCTATAACTACTTCAAGGCGGAAGGCAATGTAACGTATTTTCGGAAATATCATGCAGTCGTGCACTCACTTGTAGAAGAAAGTCACCGCGACGATAGCACCACCTCGACGTCTCCCTCAATACGCGCACCCAAAAATCCTTATAGATGGGTCATCTCCTTGACCAGAAGCTCTTAAACCCTTATGGCTATTAGCAGGTCAACGTTTCAATTGTATAGACTACGTGCAGAACATGAGCTCAAGAATACATCATCAACTCCCTAACATAATAGTATAGCGGCCACTCAAGGTGCACCTCAACCAGACCTGGGTATTTACTTGGACGCAAAGAGAAAGTTCTCTTGAGGTCCCCTTCCAGCTTTGCTGACCTGCGTTATAATCTGCCAAAACTACACGTGTTGGTAAGCTACGCAGTACTGCAAATATAGAAGTGGCACACCTGAGTTAAAGAGACCAATACCTAACGCCGACGCGACACTAGTGGTTAGGTTATGCAAGGTGTAATTTTGTCTGCGTGATGACAGCTAGTGAAAGTGGGTGGGTTTCCTGCCTCTTTGATTCGTTTTTTATTCACATCAAACAGCTCCTAACAAATTACAGTCGTGACACCGTGCTCAACTTTATTGCATTGTTACTTTGATGAGGAGAAACTGACACTGAAGCGTACACCAATTTCCAAGATTTCCTTTTTCTCTCGTTTCGCTTTTGCCTTCATAATTCCTCTCCTCATTCCGTGACAGCCAGTAAGAATACCCTTCAGCATGCCAACCTTTTCTCTTTCTGCCTCTCACACTACACCTCACATGGCGACTTCAAGGCAAAAATGCTGCAGTGTACTGCAGCACGGTCGAGTTGAAAGGCATAGACGTAGATTTTGTACTTACTAGTATCACTGTTCTCGGTGATGTTAGAGTGGCCGAGGAAGCAATGGTCTCCGTTGACATAGTCGAGTATAAAGTGGTAGACGGAGCTTGAATCTGTGAGAATGGGGTGCGAAATTTATCGCAGACTCACATATTCATAGGATTGAGTTTAAAGTACTAACTTTAAATCAGCAGTCATTGTGATCCGTATTGCAAAAAAAAAAACTAAATTCGCGGTTAATGTTCATTTTGAAAAGAAAATACAGCTAAGACGCGATGCGGCGAGGTAACTAACCTAAAAGAAAAAATTTATATTCCGATTCAAAAGCTGCTGTCCCGTTCATATATACACAGATTTTCGCCAGTTATACCTTGAGTTATGTTTGAACATGGTTTCTGAATGCATTGTATTGCCTTTTAAAAGGAGATTAGTATCAAAATGCCGTCTAGTGAGAAGTAGAAAACAAAAAAGAAAACTTTTTAAGTATTGAAAATCTACAGGTGCAGACTACGCTGAAACATAAAAGTGAATTTTTAAAGTAAAATGACCCATTGAAGGCGCATAACATCGCTTACGGTTCAATTGCTTGTTCTATACTGCAGTGCTGAAATAAGATTAAGTCAGGATTTTATTGCCTTGTTTGGGCGATGTGCCGAGGCAGATCTATTGCCGCTGAGAAAAGGCTACACCTTGCAACAGTTCCTGCCGGCCTCTTGCAAAACGTGCCTAAAGGCATTCGCTTTTTCAGAAGGGTACGATTTTCTTCAAAAAAATCTGTTCGTCTGGCGGGATCCACACGTGTGTTGCTTGCCCTAGCAGTTTTCGCATATGAATGAAACGACTACCCATTCATATTCTTTCCTGCGCTTGGTATTCGTTGGTGTTATTTATATCTTCATCACATAGAGCACTTTGGCTTTCACCCTTTCACTGAGATGTGACATAAATTGGCCGACTGCGATTCTGTTTTAAATACACTTCTCTCTGAAAGCTACTCACCTCCTTTCTGTTAGCCTGTTTTCGGACACGTGTGTACGGGAATGGTCATTATTTTCTTCGGCTTTTAATTCCTAAGATGGCGGATGGTCACGGCCATGTCCCGTTTTCTTCAATATCTTTTTGTATGACGATTAACCTGACGCTTGGAATGAGCAGCAATCTCGGAATAATGACGATGACTACTGGCATACTCCTAAAGGAGTACAGACGCCTCCTTTCTGAGAGCATATTCTTTCTTTGTAATCATGTCTAAGCCATAATTATACCTAGATTAATGCATTGTATTCTCCTAATGCCGTTAAATAAATTATAATAAAAACTCTTTCTCATGCTCATTCGGTTTCAACAGCCAAAGGATGACTGTGACGACAAAGTGTGCTTACAGGCCACGCGAGACACAAAAAAAACTGCTACATAATCGCTCCTTCGTTGTTTTGATTCAATGCAATGCTAAAGCCAGCCTGAATCAAGAGATTTAAAGAAAACGAATTAGAATCAGCGATTATATTGCACATGCGTCGCGTTTTCAATAAGCAGACTGTGACGTCACAGTCATCGTTTGGCTGTAGAAACCGAAACCGAAAGAGCATTAGTGAAAATTTGATTAAAAATTATTCAGCGTTCCTAGGCGAATACCACGAGGTGATTTATTTATTTATTGAGACTGTTGACCCTCGCTTGAGGCTCATTGCAGGGAGGGTATACAATGCAATGTACAAGAGACAAAATTCATCTCATAGCTTCAAGTTGGGCGCCCTCGACACAAAATATCGATGGAACGTTAAAACTTGTGCACGTCGGATTGCTCGACAGCTTCAACAGGCAAAGCATTCGAAATTTCGATCCCATCAGGAAAAAAAGAGTAATGAAAAACAGAAAAGCATCAGCACGTGAGTCCTAAGGCTTGATTGATCGAGTGTGGTTTGTTCTCGCGTTCCGTCTTACCGGAGGCTGATAATATTTGTCTGTTTTTATGTTAAAGTGCCCTTGAATTATTTGAAAGAAATGCTTTAGTCTTGATTTCTTCCATCGATTTTCAAGTGACTCGAACCAACATGAGTTTAGCATTTCTCTCACTGAATCCTTTCTAATGTATCTTCACGAAATAAAATGAGCGGCCATTCATCGAACTCGTTTCAGTTTATCTTTTAGAATTTTTGGTGCGGGCTCCAGACAACACAAGCGTACTCCAAGGATGGGCGGATGAGTGTTCTCTAAGCTATCGATTTGACATATTGTGTTGCATGCTCCAAATTCTTCATGAGAATGTAAAGTTTTTGGGAAGCCATCGAGCACACATTATTAATATGTGTATGACACTGCAGATTATGTGTAATTGTGACACCTATATACTTGAAGGTATCAACAATTTTTAGATTATTTTTTCTAACATGATAAGAAAATAACTGCACAAACTTCTTATTAGTTATATGCGCAAAAGTTGCACAGTAGTGTCGTCAGCATCATTGTAGAGAACAAAACGTACCACCAAAATTAGGTGTCGATATTTTTTTTAACGGTAACCGTAGCACTTGACCACACACAGTTTGTGCAGCTGATGTATATCAGGGTACTGTTCGCAGCCTCAAAGGTGCATGTGTCGTATATTCTGCAATAAAATGGAGAAAGCAAAGAAGGTGATTACAGGAGGCAATAGCAGACACAGAACTCAAACGTTGCCTTTACACTCACTGCGTTTAAATCAGTAAATGATTATCAATATATTAAATGTTGTTGTTGTCAGAAAATTGAAGCAAAAAGGCGCCAGCTTAGTTTCTTGAAGCTGGAAGGAATTCATTTTTCTTTGTCCTGAAAGCTATCACTCGACAGAAGGGACCTCAATAACGCTCCCTACAATATAGTGCCATTGTCAGTACTCCCCCCTCGTTGTCTACAGTCGTGTGATATTTATTTCGTGTTTACTTCTCATACATATATTCACCTGCCATTCTTATCGCCTATGCTTTTATTTGGAATCTGTTCCTGGAACCAGTGGCCTACAGCTTTGGTGGGAAGAGATTCAAAGAGATTTTCAAGGTGCCTATCGATCGCAGATTGTCGATAGCGCGATGTCGAATGGCGTATTTTCCTTGCCGCGTATTGGCTTGCGATATCTTGGAAAGATACCAGATCCTCCTTAGAGTAATCCATGGACACGGACGGCCCACCGAGCTTTCAAATTGGAAAGGCCCAAATTTTCAACAAGCGACAAAACGTAGGGTAATGCGCAAGAGGCCACGTGGACGATACTTCAAACGACGTCTTTTCTTCGTCCTATCTATTGGCCAAAATCTACCCAGATGACTTTAATCCAGAGTGCAGGTTCTGCGGCGAAACAGCCAGGTATGGTCACATATTATGGCGATATAAAGAATAAACTCCATACGAGGATCAAGTACAAATTCCTTCTCTTGAGAAATGGGAGGCCGTTCTGGTCGGCTCGGACCCGGGTATTCGAGCCTTGGCCACTGCCGCTAGTCATGAGCTGGAGGCCATCTAGCGCGGACTAGCACATCTTTTTTGACGTATTTGTAAATAATAAATTGAATTCATACATGAAACCACGAAGCACGCTTAATGCGCCATAGATACTCCGAGGCAGTTTGGTTGTACCCCATCTGTCGTTTTTTGCAGATGCTGTGATCACAATTTTATGGGGCATAGCCCCGCAGGAATGAAGATATAATTGAGGCTTAAAGTGCACGCGCCCTGCCTCACGCATATTTTTTGTGTGAATTCCAGTAAAACAGCGTATTTAGCACCTATGATAGATGCATATGTTTTAGAGATTGTTGGGAATTTATCTCCGCATGCGTTTATTTTCATAAAGCAGCATTTCTACTGAAGCACTGACTACCGCTAGCAAATGTCAACGAAAAACAAAATTAATATTTCAGTACGTTAGGCGCACGTTCGGAGAGGCTTAAGGAAGCCGGCGTGCAGCGAAACCGCACATATGCCAAGGCATCAAACCAAAACGAAAACTCAGCACTGAGGGGCGGAACGTGCGAAGCCTTGCGCGTGTCATGTGCTAGAGTCTCCACTTCATATAGCAGTGCCGGCGACTGACCGGAGAAGAAAAGAAGACCGGAGAAGGATTCACTGCCGCGTAATCGATTACAAGCAACTCATGGTGGAAGTATTAGAGAGAGCATTTGTAATATCGAAGTTTTGTGCGGGCTCCCCGCCCGCCTTCTCGCGAAAGCAAAACTACATGCGGCGAGCCCTATAATTAAGGAACGGTAAGCGCTAGCAGCCAGTCCGTGCGCAGTTAACTTGACAAGCGCTGCAGCACGACTTCCAGGATCCAGCAGCGCTTACGCCAAACCACGGAACTACTAGCGAGAGAACCCGCCTTCGGAACGTCCCGTCACAGTGCCTGGTGCTCAATGTGTGCTGTGTTTGTTCAAATCTCTCAAGCAATACCGCAGTACTGCTGTAAAATATCTCACCGCATACTTGGTCCTGTCTCGTATAGCGCTTCACGTGTGGCATTGTTTCGAGAACCTTTGCTACTTGTTCTTAAGTGCGATTGGCAGTTACTCTATATAGCCAGTTTGGCGTACGAAGATTTTTGTTGAGTGAGTACTTGACTTCGATCCATTTTGTTGATGGCGGCCGATGAAAGCCGGGAACTACACGGTCACTTACCTTGTCACTTGCTATTTAGAACATGGCTAAGCTTATCGCGCTAAGTGGAGGGTATCTTCTGAGAAAGTGGAGCAACTACAACTTGACAGTCTAAGAATGTATGGGTACAGGCATCGCCCGTGCGCATGTAACACTGGAAAACTAATTTCTAAGGATAAGAACGGTGTTAACCGCGCGCTTATCACACACAGGTATCGGAGTACGGGCTCTTTCCCTGTTTAGAATACTCCTAAAGTATCAGCAGATATGGACAATCATGTTGCTGAGAACAATAGCCATAGTATGCACGATAAGGCAGCGTGGCATGCAAAGCATTCCGCACAGTGTTTGATAAGGCGCCAGTGCAGGTGATGTGCCAGCTTTCGATGCTTCTCTTTTTCCCTGGGGTAACTGCTTGATCGAAAAACGAGCCCCCTTGAAACAGCAAGTATTCTGCGGTTTAATTGCAGTGCTGACAGAACAAACAACTTTCGAGAAAAGCGTGCACACCGTCATCATTAAAAAATTGGTAACGTTGCGGTTGCAGTAAAACGCATGCTCGCTGTGATTTCCGGCCTGAGGTCAGCTGCGAGTACGCACTGACATCTTCAGTTTGCCTATAATTCAGCTAAGAATATTTTCTGCTGAAACGCTGTGCTTCCTTCACTAAGAGTCAGTCGGGAGTCTGCACCTTGCGCGTATTGGCATTTTCTTGTGCCCGGAGCATGAACTGTCTTGTGCAGCACGACCATCTCCAAGATAAACAGGATATATCATCTTTCAAACTTCCTGCTGGCCTGTGACGGCAACTTACGGGGTTGTATCTCCGACAATCGTATAAACCAGGGTGTACTGCGCCGTGGTTCCGTCCTCGGATAAAGAGATTCTCTGGTAAATGTCGCAGTGTACAGGCGGCTCGGGATCCGAACTGGCAATGTCGTCGAGCACGGCAAAATCTGACAGGACCTGCGACCACATCAACGGAATAATTGCTGTAGGTAACGCCAGATAGGTATCTTCTATGTTTCATACAGTGTTTTGTCATCATCTTGTTGGTAAAAAGAAGAAATTTATCCGCCGTATCTTTTGTTCTCGTGGCAAATAATGATGCGTTCTCTATTTCACTGTCCATTATATTGGGGAAAAAAATTGCCAAAACACATTCAGCTCATTTTGCTCTTTCTCCAGATTCAGACACCGCAATGAAGGCAAGAGTGGTACTAAGCCCGACCACTCGTTTAAACTGTACGTCATATGTAAAATCGGACATTTTAAAAGGTTGACATATTTGTAACACTAGTAAAACACGTTGCGGGGCTAGTTAGTGATGCATTTTCTTTTCTGCAAAATTAAACAGCTCTAACTTTTCAGACGAACACACAGATAGACATGACAGGATGGGCGCTGTTACACTAAAAAAATGTATTGGGACCCGCAAAAAGGGACATTAAGGACACCAGGACACCTGCATCCAAATATAGTTGATAATAAAGGAATGGTCATCTAGTTCATTTTCTGCATCGTAATAATTGTCCTGCAGGAATAATGAGTTTGTAGCCAGCAAACAGAATTTAAAAACATTCTCGTCCTTTTATTCAAACTTCCTCCCTGCAAAGTTAAGAATGGATGTGAAACCGGATGTAACATATGCCTGTGGGATGCGGGTCAGTTGTTAATGTCGACCTGCACAGTTTACTCGCGAAATCAGCCGGCGGAGCCTCATGAGCATGTTTGGATTTTCGAAGATCCGAAAGCTCCATTCGCGATCAAAGTGGTATCTTACTAGTTATAATGCCGTAGTTGATATTTAGAGTATATTCATTTACTCAACACATTTTATAATGCACCACCTAGTCCTCGAAACTGTCGCGTCTGACCAATTCCACTGCCTAAGCCGCCTTTCTATTTTGACAGTACATTTAGCCCATAGATTGAAAATATTTACCCTCCTTGCAACAAAAAATTGGCTGGGGCGAAAAGCAGCGCCAGTCGCAGCTTGACTATATAGGCCTCATTGTGGGTAAAAAAAGATATCTCTCTGCACTGTGCCTACTGCCGTTTTTAGCGCTTTGATGCCAGTTTGTTGTCTGGCGGTTAGGAGAGGCTGAACTAAATATTTGAAATTAGTCTACATTATATATGCAAAAAAATATAGCGGAAGGGAAGAAGCTCGCGTGAGCAAGCTCACGATAGTTAGGGTGGTTGGAAAGTGAATTGCATGATGAGAATACGAAAGGCATCCCCTCATGACAAGATACCTGTTTTCTGAGCATGACCGAACGTGAGGGAGCTGAATCATTTAGCTATTAGCCGGTAAACGCCTTTATAAAGATAGGTAATTGTGAAACTCTCAATATAAGTTCCAGGTTCCAAACAGATCACCAACGGGATCTTCATCTTGAGCATCAAAATGTTTGCGCAAGTGGAATCACAGCAAATATAATCATATTGCAACTACGCACCTTTCTGAAATTTTTAGTTTTCTTGATCATCGGAAATATAGTTTCTTTAAAATGTGTCATATCATCGTCGAAAGACGACATTCACAGGAGCGCGAACAAATGGTACTGTTTTAACTCGATAGGCATTTACGTCACCTCTTATGACGGGATGCACGAGATTTAGCCGAGGATTTCGATGTGGAGTAAGCAAAAACGTTTTTACGTTTTGAATCAAAATAATTTCAACCCAATAATTTGTGAACCTCCGTATTCCTCACTAACAATGTTTAAAAGTCCTCAAATGCACACACAAGCTCGATTAACTGAAACTGAAAGGCAAATGTCTTCTGCTTTTTAAAGGAAGCTGCCTGGTTTGCAAAGAAATTTTGTTTTACACGCATAGATAAACCCCGAATATTATAATGCCGTAAGAACCACATGCCAACTGAAAAACGCCATAATACATATAGACATGTTATCATCATGTTGCAGTTTTTAAAGCTTCCTGCTACTTTCCACGTCACCTTAGCACTCTGCGTTTGTAATCAGTGCGTTCCGCAACTATACAACCTTGCAATGCCGTTACCTGGCCTAATGCAAAAGCAATACATGCGTCCCTACAAGTTAACTGAAAATAAAATTCAGTAAATCATTGCTTAATCGGACTGAAAGAACCAAACTGTTCGCAAATCTGGAAAAATGTGCCCCACGAAGTGTCTTCGCGCAGTGCGACGGAAAAGCTTACTCATCACTCCCTTCGGTGTGCATAGATATCCTTTGTGCAAGTTCAGGCGTAAAAGTTGATTTAAAAAATATATTCTTGAGAGGAAGTTCCGCACATCAGTTATATTTCTTTCTAGAGCAGAAAACACCATTGTTTGATCTTACCTGCATCGCATCGCACTCATGCGGATTTTGCCGACAATCTCGTGCACAGCAGCCAGGGACAGTTATCAGAGGCGTTAGTGCCACCACCGTGAAAATGATGATGAAATGATTGAGCGAATCCATTCCACAGGCTCTTTAAGAGAAATAAAAACGGTGGCTGTTGTCTAAAAAGAAGTACATTGATTTCTTCTCCGAAAACAAGCATGAAGAGAACCTTCCGTAACCTCTAATGCTGAGCTAAGGGATTCCAAGAAAGACCTGTAGTGTAAATAGATTCACTCCTGAATTAAATGGCAAACGAAAGTTCTAGTTAAAAATCGCAGAATTACACGTATCCGTGACAAAACTTGAGACTTGCAAAATGGCAAGTTAGGGGCAGCAAAAAAAAATCTACTGAGAATGCTCACTACATTCGAATCAGTGGGAAAGCACGGATCTGTGGCACGTAGAAGACGACGAGGAGTGAGCACTGCTGCAGAATTCGCCGCCTGTGTCTTGGCCACTCCCCCATAGAGGGTATGTGCCGTTTTATTTGAGGGCAACCAACCAACCAACCAACCAGATGGAAGTTGGTGAAGATGACGCCTCGCAAAGCACATCGCCAGAATGTAGTGCCGTTTAACATTGGGCCAAGAATAAAAACAACGTCGGGTGTTTCGGCTGCCTCAAAATTTTTACATAGTTATATACTATGTTTAATAACAAAACAACCGTGATAGCCAAGTGGGCTCACGCTGCGGCTTTTGAAGCTTATCTCTTCGCGCCGCCACAGGTTCAGCGCTCAGTCGTGGATATTGAAGCTATTTCTTTTTGCTAGGCTCTGAGCCTCCGTACATACATCGGCAAGCGAGGACTTTGCTAACCTCTGAACTCCGCATAAGTGCTTTCGCAATAAAAGGACAGTGGCTGCGCAGTAAACAACACGAGAAATAAATATCTCCGGGAACACTTCGTAGCTCTGTTCCTATTTTCGTTTCTAATTAAGCAGCAACATTTTTCGTACGGCAGGAGTAATACACACCGAGGAGTCACTGGTCCAGGCGCTGGATGTCTGTCATATGTTCCCTGCACTGCAACAACTCTCTATTTAAGGCCAGTGCTGGCAATTAATTCTGGTAGCCCACGTCATGTTCCAGGGCAACGGGCTCCAGAGGGCTTGCTTTTTATTTCAGTACGAACAGTGACAGCCAAAGCGCCACGGCACGATCAGACATCTCGAGGGGAAATTCTGAAAATGCAGTTGAAATTTGCCCTCGGTAATTACATAGCCTGCACACTCGAAATTTTTCTATAGGGCGAACGCGGTCAGAGGTGCATCGATTTTGATGGTGGTGGGTAGGCTGGGACCCCTCTGGCGAGGGGAGCTTAGAGGGCGCTTGTGCTTCTAGATGCAGCTCGGTTCTCACTGTGTCTTGGAAATCAATCTCGCTGCGGCTTCTGCGGCGAGGGCCTAAAGCACCCGAAAAGTACGAGGCTGGCACGACGACGGAAATGATTGATTTACTGACCGGTGCTAGAATGTAAGATGGCGTGCGGACGAACGGCGCGTCACGCCGCACGAGAAGCCAGCTCAATTCCAGCCAGCACAGTGAGGGATGAAACGGCGATAAAAACTGATAAGGCCGAGAAATTCACGCAGCATGCGGATTGAGGCAAGCTGTGAAAAGTCTTGAATAGCGTCGACTTTTGATGGAAGAGGCCGGATGCCGGATCGGTTGACGCGGGGAGCTAGGAAGTCGAGCTTCGACTTGCGGAATTCACATTTTCTTCTATTCATGATCAGGCCGTAATCAGAGAGACGTTGAAACAGCTGCCGGTAGTGTTGCAAGTGTGCTCCGTGTCGCGGCTGAATACGAGGAGGTCATCGATGTAGGCCGTGCAGAAAGGTAGACCCCGTGTAACATTGTCAACGAAGCGTTCAATTATCTGGCCAGAGTTACGCAGGCCAAATGGCATGCGTAGGTATTCAGAGGCCGAATAGTCTAATCATTGCAGTTGTGGGTACATCAGATGTTTCGACAGGGATTTGGTGCTAGGCCTTCACGCGATCGATTTTATATAAAATTGTGGTGCCATGCAGCGTGGCGGTGAAATCTGCGATGTGATGTAGGGGATAATGGTCCGGAACGGTAGCGCTGTTGAGGGCGTGGTAATCGCTACAGATCCGCCAGTCCCCTAGGGATTTCTTCGGTACCATGTGTAAAGGGGACGTCCATGGGCTAGAAGAAGGCCGGATAATGCCGGGCTACAGCATGTGTTCGAACTCGTTGCGGGCGATCTGTAAATGGTCTGGAGCAAAGCGACGGGCTCGAGCGTGCTAGGGCGGGCCAGCGGTCACAATGTTATGCGTGACCTGGTGTTTGACGGGCAGTAAGAAGTTGAAAGGACGGAGTAGAGAAGGGTATTCATCCAGGAGGATCTCGTAGGTGGACTGGTGTGGGCTGGATATACTGGCGAACGGTTCTCGAAGACGGAGGCTGTGAATAGAGATGTTTGTCGCGGGGTCCAGGAGACACTTGCTGTGCATGTTGACCAGCAGATTGCAGTGGCGCAGCAAATCAGCTCTGAGGATTTCGTGTCGTGGGAAGTTTGCTGCTGTTCGCTTGATGAACTCAGCAGCCAACGTGTCAAACGGGGCCGAGGCGTCGGAGATATGAGGTGGTCGCGCCCTTGTAGCCCACGATGCCGTTTCAATATGGTGTTCGGTGTTGGCCTTCATGGCAAGAAATGTGTTCGTTATGGGCGTTGTAACGCCGCTGGTCATCGAATGATGCGTTGTTGGTAGCTTGTATTACTGCAGTTCGCAATAGCTAAAGTTCGCTCGGCCGTAAAAATAATGTACTTCCTGTGGAGCAATGCAGGAGCTGCATTTGTTCGACAAAAGCTTGTATTGAGTTGGAGCGCCACTCTAAAGAACTGTTGCCTACGCGCAGCAGATCAAGAAATAGGTCTCTGCAAAGGGCCACTCCACGGATTTCGCTCAAAACGAAGTTCGGTCGGATATCTTGAAATCGTCCGAGGGTCTTTGGTGGTGGCCGCCTAGGATCTAATAGTTCTGCTGGTGCTCAGCGCTGACAGACTCGGCGCATTTTGGAATTTCGCATCATTTTTGCAGAAACTCTTGCGATTATCATTTTCGAAGTTCTCAGATGCCTTCCAATCAATCTACTGTGGCAATGGTCTTTATGATGTGACCGGGATGCATTATTTCGTCTTCACAGATGACAGCCACAGCAGTAAGGCCGGACTAGCGAAAGCAGGAATTTTGCTTCCAGCGCTTTAACACTACCCATGACCCAGAGCTTGAAGCTGCTAAGCGGTTTTGCCATCCAGGTACTTTGCGAGGGTAAGCACATGGTAAGCTTCGCTGTTTCATGGGGGATTCTGTTTTGTATTTTTAATGTTAGTGTTAGTTTTAGTGTTAGTGTTAGTGTTAGTTTTTAATGTTAGTGTTAGTTTGCACTAGTGTTCTTCAAGTTTTTTTGTTCTCTTTTTTGCTGGTAAAGCTTAGTTTCGTTGTATTTTGTGACCGTTCCTAACTCGGGTTCGTTGTGCTCCTAGCGCATGAATGTACAGGTATTGAAGGGCCGCAGAAAGTAGCTACCTTAGGAATCTTTTCAGAACAGTTGTTAGCGATAGGTAGCGTGTGGCATTATTTGTTTAAAGGCCAAAGACAACGCTTAAAATAAATTAGCTTAAGGGCAGTGAGGCATGCAAAACAGGCATCTTGCTTCTTAATAAATGTACTGTATTGATTCTTAGGAGCAACCCTTCGATTTGGCTTTGTTATGTCACTCCAGGATGAGGAAGAGGAGGGAGGAGAACAAAAAGCTTTTCAGAAGAAGTCATTCTATCCGCGAGTTCAATCCATGTACATATCTTTCAAAAGTAAATCATGTTAGCAGCGCTAACACTGGCTACTGCAACTTTCATAACCTTAAAAAAGTCATCTCAATCACAAAAATCAGGGCAAGTGCTGACTTTGAGTATAGAACACTTACTGAACTGTTTAAAAATATTTGTTTTGAATGTTTTCCCAAGTTTTAAAAGACTATTACACAGAATCCATTATCCAGTAATTAATGCAGACTATTTAAAATTCTTTATCGACAGCAGTCGCCCGTATGAAGGAGACTGCTGTCGCCAAAAACGCCGAAGATCTAAACTTCCGAAAAAGCCTACAAATGTAATGTAGACCCTACTTCACAAAGGCAAGGGTCGCAACATTGAAAACCTCTAAGCGTGGTGGCGGTAAAAAGACATAGATTCTGAAAGCAACGAAATGATTTGGTAAAACCAACCCAAGGCAGAAACGACGCTCCGTCCTCAACAGCAACATGTAAAAGAACCGCTAGCGCTGAGGGACTACTCGCATTTGTCGCAGTGGATCGAGTTAATTATATTTGTGAGTGATTTATTTCCATCCCAAACTTCTTTATGCTGCTACACGCAATATTGCTTTCTTAATAATAGGTAATACGCACGAATCGATGATAATGACGAAATAATTTTACGGCGCAAGGCCAGCTTTAAGCAAAGACTGCCAAGAGACAAAACAATTCCGTCTACACAGTGAGGGTTCAAGACCCGTTTTGAAAGCACTTTACTGGAGATAACCTGAGCACCAGGCCAGGCGAAAGATTATACCCAACGCGCCACCGATGTGTGCTCGGCGGCGCTGGAGACCCATCCCCTGAGCTACCACATGCGAGGGGTATGCTTAAACCATTAGGCTACAGCTGCGGTAATCGACCTGGATGCTCATGCTGCATAGCCATCTTGCAGCAAAAGCAAAATCTGCGACTTGCACGGGTTGCAAATGTTGCGGTAAAGCAGTTTCTCCAAATTATCAGCCATCTTTCACCAAATCTAGGTGTTTTACATGAAATGCTAAAGGTTAATATATTTCCGGTAATCACAACGGGAAGCCCAAGCTCAATGTTTAATTGCTGGCCATGTTTGATTCGAAAGCAACATACAGCTTATCGGCAACAAAACCCGCCGTTGTAGGTGTTGACCAGTAGTAGTCGTCCGATAACGTATAGGTTACTTACCGTGGTGGAAAAGAAAAATTAAATCTCTTCTGAAGGTGCCGGAAATGGAATCCTTGTCTTTCAGAAAGTCAGGAGTGCACCGAACGCATAGACCACGAACGCGGTGTTTTTAATAAAATGGTATTTATTACTCTCAAAACGTCTTCTATTTACACAACCAATTTACAAACATTTTAGAAAATGCAACGAAAGACATTTCAAAAAGGCAGACAAATGAGCACTTAATGGGAGTTAAGGCTGTGCACGTCCCCGAGAGAAAATGCCACTCGGTGTTACAGTGGGTCTGTACTGTGCGATATCAGAGCACGTTAAGGAACCCCAGGTGGTCGAAATTATCGGAGCCCTTCACAACGGCGTCCCTCATAGCCTGAGTCGCTTTGGGACTTTAAACCTCAATAAACCTAGGTTACAGTGCGTCTGTTCTTTCACTTCCCCCAGTTGAAGAATCCTTTGGCAGAAATTAGATTTTGTGGAAAAGAAACCAAGTTTATTCTTGGCGAACAAACCTGTTCCTAGCATATGCTTCGCCTTACTACCGTGTGCTCATGAAAAAGTGTGTCATTAGGAAAGAAAAGGAAAAAATAAAAAAATGAAAAAAATAATCGAAGGGGAAATATAAAATAAATCATTTCGTATTTCAAGACACATAAGCCGTATTAAATGCCTCTATGATATTTCGCTCTTTTCTGTTTTCTCTCAGGGCATTGAAAATCTAATCCATTAAGTCTTGTGGTGTTTTTGGAACAAAGGCAACATCATTCGATCGGCTACCTTTTGTTTCAGTTTTAAACATTGGACATAGGTGCCATATTTTACCGCAACTGAATAATATTGAAGCATTTCGGCGCAAACAGAATTTTGCTGGCATTACCTATTAACCCTTCAAAAAGTACTTGATCACATCGTTCATTAATCTCCAAGTTAAAAGAAAAGAATAATATTGCTTTCGTGGTACCTTTTGCCTCTTTTGGAAACTACTGAAGTAAGCCTCATAATCGGGTTCACATTGTTGATTTTAAGCGATAATTGAAACCACTGAGGTGCGCTCCTCCACAAAAAGTCATTTTAGGCCTTTTTTACGTAATGTGTAAAATAATTACATTTTCCACACTGATATAACTAGTCACATAAGAATCAACACTGATTCTAAATGTTAGTTTTTCTCTGCCTCGCCCTTACGTGAACTGCGATTTAAAGCTTATCACCTGCTTGTTTTGGCAGAGTTGGAGCGCGTACACTTCATGAATAGATAGTGCTTTCAAGACGGAACTGTATTATATCGCTCAGGAAACAAGATCATAGATGCACGCATAAATATGTGTTTTATACTTCTTGCATAGGAATAACATCTGAAGTAAAATGTCGTGGCCACAGTTTTCACGAAATATGTCCTTCACTTCACATTTTAGTAACATTCGTAACACTCTCGCTCACTCGGTTGCCTTTATGTCGTGATTACGCTATATTTGTCTTGATGCATTCAAGTAGTGGTCAATAATTAGTGTGTATTTTCACATTGATTTATTGATATCCTATTTGGGGCACTACAACAGAAAACAAACAAAACATTAATAAGGACGGAGGACTTGGCGAGTTGGTGGGGATTCATGGTTTAAACTGCGGGAAGAAACGAGGATACAGCGCAAGAAAATACCTGCGCCAGTCTAAATCATAAACAAAACGTGCTCCATATGGTGCAGAAAAAAGCGATGTGTATAACTACAAGCGTTATATTTGGCGTCGTAAAAGAAATACAATGGCACAAAAAACGAAGACCAGAACACGCAAAAGACAGAACGAGCGCCATCCGGTGGTCTCATATGACCAAAATTCTGTAGTTTGTAACGTCTGCCTGTCAGAGAGCTGCACATATTCACCCAGTTTAAGAGTAGCGAAACAGTACAAGAAATAACGATATATATACAAAAGAAGTTTTCCTCGTTTTTTTTACAAATGAATGTAGTCATCTCGCCAAATTGTTCCCAATAGAAACCTCCTCAGACTCGTTTCAAGCGTTGAGTTTAAAGAATTGAATACAATACTGACTGCGCTCAATCTACCGCCTTATTATAAAATCAGGTTACAGATTTTTCTTTTTTCTTTTCTGCTTCAGCATTCTGTATTCATCTTTCTGTAGGAAGCGATCGTCACCATGTATAGTAAAGTGTGGGACTGGTCATCCCGAACATAGCATACTTGCGTTGTATGTGCTGCTCGAAATAAATATCGTCACAGTGTCAAATTAGAGGTACCGCCGCTCACCACGTAGGTGGGGACGTCCAAGCAGTGTTATTTTTTGAACAGTATTGTCAGGAATATGCTGGGCGCTCACGGAACCAAGTTAGGTGTGATTTTTCAACTAGGCTCCTAGTACTTGACTGAAGTGGCTGGAGCACTCCAGTATGCGTTTATGGTTTCCGGCAGAAATTATGAAATCAGTTCGCGCATATTTAATGCGACTGTCAGCAATGCTTCACTGATACTGGATGCAACCTGAGCGGTGACACATGCTAAAAGTGCATCTTTATTTGGGTTAATGAAGATGACAAACGATGGCCCACCTTTAAAATCAACTGTAGCTAACTTATTTCTACTGCGCTCCCCGAAACGTCCCGTTGCGGTTCAGAGCAGCACCTTGCGCTGGTGCTGTTATATCAACTGTTAATAACATTGAATTTTTGTTTCCACGTGATATTTATCAAGCACGGCAGAATAAATTGCACTAGCGTCTTATAGCAGTAATGATAACAGTCTCTGGAAGTGGTCAGTTCAAAAGCACGAATGTAGCGCACTTTTTATTGCACATCACGGCATTCCTTTTAGGCGAAGATAGCAATCAAATGCCTTATCATTTATTCCAGCAGTAGTGTGATAAAATGCTTGTAGAAGTATACCAGAACAGGCAGGGAAATTTTGCGTGATGTTTTTCCCGCTCTCTGACCTGAAACGTCGTTATACATAAGGAAACCAAGGAGGTTTTCTGCACGAATTTTGTTCCTCAGGGCAGCTTTGGAGGAACCTTTTCGCATTTTTCTTCGTCTCGCATGGAAGTGACGATGCCGCCAGAGTACGCATCGATCCTATTGAAGCACCCTTGATATTCTGAGATATCCGAGTCGGGATTGGCGAGCAAATAGTAGAACTCTGAAACGAGGAGAAAAAGTGCATAGAACATAAATGATCTGATTCATTTGAAGGAACAAATGGTAATACACTATTTCCGGAGAAGGTCAAAATAAAAATTATTATAGCTCATTTCACTGCCAACACAGACTCAGGTGAAGGAGTTGTATCAAGAAGGGAAAGTAACAGCGGCGCCTTTCGTAATATCGACATCAGAAAAGCTGTGGTAAAAAAAGGCTATATCGGCCAGTCATACAGGGCACTAGTTTGAAATGTTTCATAATATGAAGGGACCAGCACGCTCTACCTGCTGGAAGGAATACCACGCGGCTAGAATGTGAGGCCGATCTGAAGTAAACGTTTTGGAGCGAGAGTTCCACTATGCTGTGCTTCGCGCAAGTTATCGGGCGTTGCATTTGGACCTTCAGAAGCAGGAGCTCCGGAGGAGAGGCTGTGACGTCAGACCACGTGACTCGCCGCAGCTGCCGCCGCCGCGCCGCTGCTCCAACCGCGCTGCGCTGACCGCCGCTTCACCAGATGTGGTCATGTGTTTAGGCATGTGACTCAGCTTTCACTTAAGTATGCGAAGCCGATGTCGCATGTAGTTTCGCCAAGTATGAGAGCGCGTATTATAGTGGGCCTGAAACACCTGCGAGGCATTTCAGGTGCCTAAAGCGCAGCCAAGTGTGATGGAGCCTTCGCTCTAACCAAGTTTACAAGAGCTAAACCACTGCCAGTTTTTTTCGAGAGCGCGCTTGCTGTGAGATAATGAGTGTGACGTTCTATATTATTTCATGCCAACAACCATAACCAGGGTAAATGACTCTAGATAGACTGATATCTTCAATGGGCAGACAAGTAGCCTATTTGCAACGTATGGGCGGTCTCAGACAGGATTGAAGTATAGTGTGCATCACGGGCAGGGCTAGCGCGACCGGTTTGAAGCTTGCTTTGCAGTCATCCTTCCCACGAGAATCGAAGGAGGGGAAGGCTGCTTCTAGTGCTCTGCTCACGAGCATGAAGCTTTGCTCATATGCTTGTAGTTGTCAGCCTGTTTGATTTGTGCATAGGATGCGGACTTCTTGGTGTTTGTGGATGCGTAATCGCGATGACAGTTAAAGAAAACCTGCCAAGTGCTTATGTTACAGTATCTTGAAAAATCCGGGTGCTAAAATCAAGACACGCACACAGGAAACCACAGGACGCAAGCATAGTTGTGTTCGCGTCTCAAACGCAGCGCCTAGATTTTACACAATGAACGGTTGGCACAACTTTGTGCCTTGTAGCATCTAAAGCAAATACGACTGTAAAGCCTACACCTTATTGAGAAGTGTGACATCAAAGCCTTTTCTTCTGGACGCCTGCATTTTTACCCCTGCGTTGGTACCTGCAGAGGCACAGCGTGCACTGTGTACACAGTGTGTAAACGACTCGGAAGAGACCTGCCTTTTCAGGATGCGTATTACAGATAAAAATTGTGACATCCCGACGAAAATGTAATGCTTGACATCTTCAAGGAAGACCGTGCTGCCAGATTTCCAGTTGTCGGCCCTGGCCAGATAGGCAAAGTATCCTGTCCGGCTGCACTTCTAACATTTCTTGATGTTTGGAGGCATGTAGTCGATGCGGCCTCTGGCTACACCACGGCCACCTTCTGAGGTCCCAGCTCACCGTGTCGCCCTCCGACTCCTCCGCAACCATGCTGTAAACATTCGCGGGCAAAGGCGCCCAGCTTCTGGCCCTTGTAACTTTCCGTGCTGGCTGTCAATCTCCAGGACTTGAGCTGAAAAATAAAAGTTATCTCTCTCTCCCTCTCTCCAGTCGCTACGTGCTCTACGCCATCGGAACTAGTCTCTTTCGTTTCCATCTGTCGGCTCCAGCCTGCTGGAGCTCCTCGTCTTTGCTCGCCGGCCCTATCGTCGGGAGATAGGCACTGTCTTTATTTTCTGGGGAATCAATGTTGCGAGGGGGCAACACACGTTAGAAGTGGAAATCGCTCAAGACCCGCCAATGTATCGATGATGAAGAAAATTGGGGGTACAGGAACAAAGGAGGACTAGGAGCCTCTCTCATGCCTCAACTCCTGCAGAGTGCCGACAGCATAGCCAGAAGCAATGCTTGGGGAACAGTTGCCCTGGTATGAAGGCGTTGGTCGACACTAAGTTGCTGTTAACATACTGGACGAATCAGTCTTATGTCAATGTGTCCTACCAACGCCTTTAAGGCATTAACACAAGACACGTACAATGGGGACCCTATTGCACATGTTGTCGTCAATGCGCGTGCTCTCGGCCTCATTTTCTCAACAAAGCTTGCGGTGGAGTTCAGTGCAGTTTGGCTCGCCATTTGTGTTCCGCAGGTGCCACCGAACTGTCGCCGCCGCCGATTTCACAACAAAGCAGTCATGTGTGCAACGGTTGCACTGCACCTGTGCATGCGCCAAATTGCTTCTCCAACCGGATATTAGCCCGTTCGAGTCTTCGGTGTTTGCTTTAGCTCATGTCTCCATCTTTTTAGGTGGCCTTGTCTTGAAGCGCCAGCTAGATATCCAGTTGCTCGACGTGTTCAACGTGACTGTACCTCCCACAGTACCTCTGCCCCCTGAATCATCAACTTGGGTGGGAAGTGCTCTCTGCGGTTTCATCACTGCATCACTGAGACATTGCAGATATTCTCCCCGACAAGCTGAAGAACTACTGATGAACTTCAGCAAAGAGGACGGGCAAGTTAACATTAGAACGACGATTACTTTCTTGGACGAAATATCCTGCGTACAAGACGCCTTCGCCCTCTTCGACTATCCGCAGAAGATTCGCTTCATGAAGAGAACTCGCCCACTTTTGACATCAACCCAGCCCTACACCTGAAGAAACAGCATCAAATACGCAACCTTCTTGTATGGTTCAGCGAGTTATTTTCGTCGTCATCAGAAGTCCTACAAACGCAGAATGTCAAACATCGCATTGGAACCAACGAACACACCCGACCTCTTCGCCAATGTCTCTACTGTATGTCGCCGCGAGAATGACAAGCCATCCGGGACTAAATGTACTTGAATGCCTGCTTCTCTACGACGTCATCCAGCCGTCGAAGAGCCCCTGGGCGGCACCTGTTGTTTTCTGAGAAAGAAGGGCGGCATACTTCGGTTCTGCCTCGATTGCTTCTGCTGACGGCTTCTTCAAGTTGAAGGTGATGCCATTTGGACTGTGTTCCACGCCTGCCACTTTCGAATCGGCAATGGATACAGTACTGGCATGTCTGAAATGGCAGATTTGTCTCGTGTACACAGATGATATCGTTGTCTTCACCTTGTACTTTCATAACCCCCTGCAAAGGCTTCGAATAGTGCTGGAGGCAATGAAGTCGTCCCGGCTAACCTTGAATGCCGAAAGGTCCCACTTCTAAACAGAGCTGCGGTTTCTAGGCAATATCTTCACAAAGGATGAAGTACGCCCAAACGTACAGAAAACAGCCGCTCTCGCAGTCGCCGCCATCGACCGACAAGAAAGCTGTGCCTAGATATCTCGGACTATACGTGTATTACCGACAATTTCTCAAGACCTTTTCCAGCATCGGCAAGCCTCTAACCCAATTGACAAAACCAGGCGTCCCATTTAAACAGTAAGCACCTCAACTGGAAGCCTTCAATGAACTTCAGCGTCGCTTACAGTACCCTCGTGTCCTCGGGCAGTTAGATGACAAAGCCGACGCTGAAATTCATACCGACGTATGCAGCGTGGCCTAGGCTTCATTCTCGTTAGAAAAAATGGACTGAAGAAAGCGTGGAAGACCCTTCCGGCCGCCGCCCTGTTCGCCGGAGCCTGCACCTCGAGGAGGTCGGGATCACAGTCGTCAACAAATCTGGATGCAAGGTCTCCCATGCCGAGTGCTTTTCTTGAGCTCCAGTCGAGACGCCACTGGAAGAGGACAAGGAGGATGCCGTTTTGGGACCAATAAGCCCCAGTGACTTCGCGCAACACCAACGCTCGGACGGCGACCTACAGTCCTCATCTAGTATGTGGAAGAACTTTCCTCAAGCCCAGCAGCGTACAAGAGCGGTTTGTCCTCTCTGTGTCTGCGAAGTCGTACGCTTGCGAAGCAGAACTTCAAGACAGAACACCTCCTCGGCTTTCAGAAAAGCTTACAAGAAGAAAGTGTGCAGGTTCCGCAGGCTGCGGACCTCGAGTTTACCCGCACTCTACGTCGCATTCGAGATAAATACTACTGGTGGCAATTATGCGCAGACGTCGCACATTATCTCGAAACATGCCACGAATGTCAACGACAAAAGGCGCCGATCAGCCAGGCTTTACTTTTCAAGCCCATACCAGCCGAGCAAGCCCTTTCAACACATGGGAATGGTTTCCCTGCGCCAAATCACTACGTCAATATCGGGCAATAAGTGGATCATCGTAGCGACCGACTACCTGACCTGCTACGGCGAAGCAAAAGCTCTGGCGAGTGGTATTGCGGTTGAAGTCGCAAAATTTTTTGTCGAGCAGATCCGTTTGCGTAACGGCGCCCCAGAAGTTCTAATCAAGGATAGAGCAATGGCGTTTACGGTCGAGCTGCCCCAGGCCATTGTGAGTTACAGCCGCACACGCCAAGGGCGGATTACTGCGTGCCATCCGCAGATGAATGGTCTTGCGGAGTGTCTGAACAAAACTATCACTGACAATCTCGCCATGCAAGTGGACGGCGAGCGCAAGACCCGGAAGCCATCCTCCCTCGCGGCGTCTCTGCCTACAATATCGCAGTGCTAAAGACCACCCAGATGACACCGTTTAGGCTCGTTCATGGCAGGGAGGCAACCGCCGCACTAGACGCCACGATCCAATCGTCAACGATGAAGATAGCATCGACGTCGCCGCCAACCTTCAGCGCGATGAAGAAGCCCGAAGAGTTGCTGATTGCGGATCAAACGTCAACAGCGCATCGATGCCTGACTGTACAACCTACGCTTACTTTACGCGGAATGCAAGCAAGGTGACCCTGTATTTCCATGTATTTGTGCGTGCGCCCGTTCGGCGCCGCGGACTTAGTGAAATGCTTCTGCACCGTTACTTTGGCCCATACAAGGTCATTCATCGAATTGCAGAGCTTGTCTACGAAGTGTCTCCCGACAGAGCGACAGTATCACAGAGGCGCTGTTCCCTCACAGATGCTGCGCACATCGTGCGCTGAAGTCTTATTATGGAAGCTAGCGTACGCTACGTTTTTTTCAGTCCAAGTGTTTTCTCTTCTGTGATGCCTTCTGTTATTTTGCATTTCTTTCTTTTGTTGCAAATCTTCGAGCCGATGCTTATTTAAAGAGGCAGTAATGCCGCGTATCTTTATAGTTTGCTTGTTCACGCCTAAAGGAACCGGCAGGTGGCTTTATTATTTTTTTTTTGTTACGCGATTTGCGACCGGACATATCTCGATTGTTCTTGGTTCCTTGTATCGAACGTTCCCTGCCAGCTTTAAATTGATCGCTGCCAAGAGCTGCAAGCATTGTTTTCGACTACCGCCGAGCACGCTTCTTGCTCCCGCCGCCGCCGAGTCATTCAGTTCTTTGTAGGCGCAGGTCAGCCCTGATAAAATGTTTCTTTCAGAACCGTTCTTTCGCTGTCTTTCTCACTGCCTTCCCTGACGCCATCACTACGTGAAAATGTGTTGGACTGATGCAGTTTACTATCATAAAAATTCAGGGGGCACTTTGACTGTCTAAAGTGGGTAGAGGCGGAAGCGTTTTCCGCACCACCTTCGCTGTTTCTGTGGCACCGGTGGCGTCACATATAATTGACTACTAATTACTAAGTGATTACAAATCACTAATTAATGGTTAATTACTGATTAATGCCTGAATACTAATTAATTGCTAATTAATTACGCTTAAGCTTCGCCTTTAGGAGTGGAACGCGACAGCGCGTTGTAGCGCTGCCAGGGAGTCCACGGAACACCACCCGTTCAGCGCGATGCCTTGCCCTTTGAACGCAACGCTTTTTGAGGGAAGGAAATGGCGCAGTAATCCTCTGTCATCTGGGTGGACACCTGAACCGCACCGTAGAGGAAGGGAGGAAGTGGCAGCGTCTTGCAATGCTGCCAAGGAGTCCATAGAACGCCATCGCCCATTCGGTTCTACGCCTCGCTCGTCAGTAAATTGGTTTTTGAGGGAAGGAAATGTATCTGTCTCTCATTTGTCGGTGGACACCTAAACCTCGCGGGAAGGGAATGGAGGAGGATGAGAGTGAGTGAAGACACCGTATTCACTGGACGCGCCTTTGTTCGTTCCAAACCATCGAGCTGGCATGGCGGAGTGGATAGCATGCTCGTCTCTCACGCCGAAGACCGGGGTTCGATTCCTGAGCTCGACCAATTTCTTAATCGGTGTTATTTATTTATATGGCCTGACTGGTAAAGCTAATTAGGTTAACTGGGTAATTAAGCAATTAACTAAGCTCAGTCCCACTTAATTGGAGCATCACTATACGATCCCGTCAAGTGGTTGTTGCATGGTTACTAGCCAAAGTACAATTGGCCCCGTTTGAAATTCGCGCACTGTGACGTCACGACCGTTTCCACCACTTGAAAACCGTGACAATTTCTGTCGACAACTGCTGCTTACAACGATGAGACATTAAAGGCTTCCGCCTTAATAGACCTAAACTGTGGCCGGCTGTTTGTTTCTCAAAATAATTTGTTTCGATTCTCCAAGTCAGTAAGTTTAGGAGTTTTAAGGTATTCAGTAACACACGTGGTATATTGTCGAAGGTCGCAAGTTCTTAACAACACAATTAGTGGTTGATGTTCTAACCTGACTAATACTTCAGCATTAAGTACAATTTGATCTATAAAGTGCTTGCTTTCTCTATTTCAAGGTGGAAGGCAATGCAAACTATCTCCGGAAATAGGATGCAGTAGTGTATTCACTTCTTAAAAGAAGTCAATGCGGTGATAGCACCACATCGACGTCTCCGGCAATACGCGCCCCTATACATCCCTATGAATGGGTCATCTTCTTGATCAGAAGCTGTTAAGTTCTTATGGTTATTACCAGGACAACTTATCAACTGCATACACTGTGTGCATAACATGAGCTCAAAGACACATCTCCAACTCCCTAACGTAGTCGTATAGCCGCCACCGGAGGTTTATATCGGCAGGACCTGGGTATCCGCCTGGATGCAGAGAAAAATTTCTCCTGAGCGCCTCTTCTAGCTTTGCTGACCTGCGGTATTATGTGCCGAGACTTCACGGGTTGGTAAGCTACGGAGAACTGTAAATATAGAAGGGCCACACCTGAGTGCAGGAAACCAGCACTAGTGGTTAGGCTATACAACTTATTTCGGCAGCGTGATGACGGCTAGTCTAAGTAGGCGGGTCTACTGCCTATTATTTTTTTTATTCACAACAAACAGCTGCTATCATATTACAGTCGTCACCACGTGCTCTGTTTTACTGCACCATCAATTTGAACTTCAATAAAACATGGTGCTGGGTTAGTTGGTAATTCATACTTGGTAGGAAGACCGCTTTTGTGTCTTGTCCTCCCCTGTGGTTGTCGTTTTTTGCGCTGTCTTCCTACCAAGCAATGGTCTCCGTTGACATAGTCGAGTATGAAGCGGTAGACCAAGTTTGAATCTGTGAGAACGGTGAGCTAGAAATTTATCACAGGCTCACATATTCCTAGGATTGAGTTTTGAGTTGAAAGCAATCATTTTGGAGCAACAGTGAATATGCTGAGTATTGTTAGGAAGTATTAAAATTACGGGTGTTTTTCCGTCAATAAAAGAAACTTTAGTTAAGGCGCGATGCGACGTGGTGTTTTGCTTAAAAGAAATAATGACTGTTCCTACTCGAAAGGTGCTGTCTCGGTCCAGTGTACTCGCACACAGATCTTCGCCAGCTAAACGTTGAGTTCTGTTCACGCTGGTGTATAAGTGCATTTTCTTGCCTTTTCAAAGGTGATTAGTGTCAATATTTATCATTTTTATCGAGTGAGATACACTAAACAAAAAGAAAACTTTTCTAGTGTTTAAGACCCACAGGCGTAAACTCTGATGAAACATAACAGCGACAAATGACCCATTAAAATCGGATAACTTCCATGTCAGACACGGCTGGCGGTTCAGCTGCGTGTTCCATTCGACAGTGGCGCCTAAAGAATCTGTCCGGATTTAAATACATCCTTTGGGCGAAGTGCTGAGGTCAAAGTCATATGCCTCTCTGAAAGGGCTAAACCTCGCAACAGTTGCTGTCGGCTGCAAATCCTGCAGGAAGGCAGCCGCTTTGTCAGAAGGGTACGATTTTTCTTGTAAAAATCGGTTCATCGGGAGGGACAAACGCGTATGTTGCATGTCCTAACAGTTTTCCCAGATAACTGAAACGACTGCTCATCCATATTGTTTCCAGTGCTTGGTATTCCTTGGAGTTATTTATATCTTCATCGCGCAGAGCACTTTGACGTTCACCCTTTCACTGATGTTTGACATAGAATGGCCGATTGCGATTCTGTTTTGAGTATACTGTTTTCTGAACGCTACCTACCCCCTTTCTGTTAGCCTGCTTTCGGACACATGTGTACGCGAATGGTCAGTATCCTCTTGTGTTTTCAATTTATAAGATGCCAGATGGTCACGGCCATTTCTCGTTTTCTTAATATTATTTTTTATGAAAATCAACTTGACACTAGGAATGAGCAGCAATGACAGAACAATGACAATGACTACTGGCATACTCCTAGAGAAGTATAGACGCCTTATTTTTCTACAGCATGTTTCTTCTTTGCAATTATTACATAGTATCCTCCCAATGCCCCTAAGAAATTAAAACCAAATGTCTTTCTCCTGCTGATTCAGTTTCAAAAGATGAATGATGACTATGATGAAAAAGTGCGCTTATAGGTCGTGTGAGAGATGAAAAAAAAACTCCCATATAATCGCTGCTTGATGTTTCATTCCACTGCAGTGCTAAATAAAGCCTGCGTCAATAGAAGAAACGAAAACGAACTTAGAAGCAGCGATTATATTGCAAATTTTCATGCATCACGTTAAGCACACTTTGACGTCGCAGTCATCGTTTGGCTGGTGAAACCGAAACCAAAACAGCATAAGAGAAAATTTTGATTGGTTTATGGTTTATTAGGGTTTAACATTCCAAAGCGGCCCAGGCTATGAGGGACACCGTGGTGAAGGGCTCCGGAAATTTCGACCACCAGGGGTTCTTTAACGTGCACTGACATCGCACAGTACACGGGCCTCGAGAATTTCGCCTCCATCGAAATTCGACCGCCGCGATAAATTATTTACGGCTCCTAGACGTGTACCACGTGTTTATTCATGCAGAGGAGTGTCCTCCATATCATTGTAGAGAAGAAAACATCTTAACAAAATTAGGTGTCTGAACTCATTTAAGGGCAACTTTTGCACTTGACCACTTACAGTTTGCGCAGCTCATGTACATCAGGGTACTGTTCACCGCCTGAAAGGTACATGTGTCGTATATTCTGCAATAAAATGGAGAAAGCAAAGAAGGCGATTATAGGCGGCAAAAGCATTCACAGAACTCAAACATTGCCTTTACACTCACTGCGTTTAACTCTGTTAATGATTGTGAATATATTAAATGTTATTGTGATCCGAAAATAGAAGCATAAAGGCGCCAGCTGAGTTTCTTGCTGCTAGAAGGAAACCATTTTTCTTTGTCCTGAAAGCTATAACTCGAGAGCTCTAGTGTTGGAAGTGACCTGGATGACACTCCCTACTCTAAAATATCATTATCAACACTGCTAACTCGTTTTGTACGGTTGCGTTATTTTTTCTTGCGTCTTTACTTCTCGTACAAATATTCACCCGTTATAGCCTATGCTTTCACATAGATTCTTTTCCTGAAACCAGTGGCCTACAGCATCGGTTGGACAAAATGCAACAATATCCTCAAGGTGCTAGTCAATTGCAGATTATGTATAGCGCGATGTCGAATACCGTCATTCCCTTGCCGCGTACTGTCTTGTGATATCGTGCAAAGATGCCTACTCCTCCTTGGAGTAACCAGTGGATATGGACGGCCCACCGACGTCACAAAGTTTATAGGCATCAATTTTCACCACCTGACTAAACATTGGATCAAGTGCAAGAGACGGCCTGGAAAAGACCCCATTCGAGGTCCTTTGTTAGCCCCGTATATATTGAGAAAAAGGTACTCAGATGAATGTGACCCCGAGTGCAGATTCTGAGCCGTAACAGCCACGTATGATGCCATTTTTTGGCAGTGTAAACAAAAACCTCCACCGGAGGATCTAGTACAAATTCCTTCTGTTGAGCAATGGGACACCATACGTGTCAACTCGGATCCGGCCATTCAAGCCTTGGCCACCGAGTGGGCCGCTGAGGTCGCCGCTAGCCGTCCGCATCCGCATTTTGACGAATTAAACGTTTTTCAATACAATTCCCGCGTATTCATTCGAACAGGCAGCTAACACAAGACCATGTTTAAACGCCTGTCTCTATCCTCACTTGAGACGCGTTTCTCTTTTGATGCATATGTAATTAAAATCTTGAACTCATTAGCTGCACATGAAACAGTACAGGACGAATAATGCGATAATAATATTTGGAAGCAGTTAAGTTCTACCACGTGTGCCGTTCTGCAAATGCCTATCGCAATTCTTGGGCCATAACCCCGCAGCAATGATTAGTTAATTGAGGCTTAAATTTGACGCACCCGGCCCTACGCATATTTATTGGGGGAATCTCAGGAAAACAGCGTATTTAAATAATTACAGGTGTTTATGAATATTTCGGTTATTCAGCTGCACATAATTTTATTTCGTTCAAGCACCATTTCTAGGAAACACTGGCTACTGCCAGCAAACGCTAACCAAAGAAAGAACCCAGATCTTACTAAGTTAGGCGCACATTCGGAGCAGATTAAGGAAGCCGGCGCGGCGCGAAATCAACGCGCTCGCACACGACGTACGAAGGTATAGAAGAAAAAAGAAAACTCGGCAATGAGAAACGGAAGCGCGAAGCTTTGCTCCTGTCTTGTGCAGCAGTCTCCACTTCATACAGCAGTGTCGGCGACTGACCACAGGAGTAAACTTTCTGGACAATTCCCTGCCGCGTTACCGATGACCGAGTGAGTCCCTGTGGTACTATTAGAGAGCAGTTGTAATATTCAGTGTGTTTCACGTAACTTGAACCAAGGATTTAAAAAAGCGGTAAACAGCAGCCCGCTGAAACCAGCGATATATTGTTTGCCGTCATGTGGCGCTCCTCAGAATATTTTTTATTGCCCTTAATTAGCGAATTAACTAAGATGAATTATGCAAATTTTTAAATATTCATTTTAGTGCCAAGACCGTTACGTTAGGTTGTAGAGCAGGTTTATAAACAACCGATCCAGTTTATTGTCGCATCATATCTCCTACGGGGTCTTTTTCCGGCATCTAAGGAAGGCCTGCGATGTATAAAAAAATATCACGTGACTGCGCTCGTGCGCTACCATATTGCAGCGCTCTCAACTTCGCTTCGAGCAAACGGAGCGTGTCCGCTGACCGTGGTAAAGTGAACGGCCGCCGCTCTTAGCAGCAGCTAGCCAGAGCGTCAGCACTTTCCGCAGCGGCCTTCGCATTCGTGCCTTCTCATTACTTGCCCTGCCCAAGCCGATTTATTCCTCATGATTTTAATTAGGATATCATTAACCCGCGTTTCTTCCCTCACCAACTCCACCCTCTTCCGATCTCTTAACGTTACAGCTATCATTTTTCTTTCCGTGGCTTGCTGCGTTGTCCTTAAGCTGAACCCTCTTGGTTAGCCTCCACGTTTCTGCCCCATAGGTGAGTACCGGTAAGATACAGTTGTGTGCAGACCCCTCGTACTGTGCGCGCATGGCAGGCGATTTGTCAAGAAGTTTTCGCGGGTCGCCGAGCCACTGATCTACCTGACAAAAGAAGAGGTACCCTTTAAATGGGAGGCGCCGCAAGTGGAAGCCTTTAAGGAACTTCAGCGTCGTTCCTCGCGCACTTTGATGAAAACCGCGGGACTGAAATTCATACCGATGGAAGTAACGTGGGCCTATGCGCTGTCGTCGTTCAGAAAACTGACGGAGTCGAGAAGGTCATCGCGTACGTTAGCAATTCCCTGTCCAAATCCGAGGCTAATTATACGACAACTGAGAAGGAGTGCCCTGCCATCATCTGCGCTTCGTCGAAATTCCGCCCCTACCTGCACGGACGAACATGCAAGGTGGTCAGCGATCACCACGCACTGTGCTGGCTCGCCACTTTGAAGGACCCCTCCGGCCGCCTCGCGCGATGAAGCCTGCGTCTCCAGGAGTTTGACGTCACTGTCGTTTACAAGTCCCAACGCAAGCACTCTGACGCCGACTGCCTGTCACGAACCCCTGTAGATGCACCGCCGCCGGACGACGATCAGGACGCCTTCCTGGGACCTATCAGTTCCAGCTCTTTTGCACAACAGCAACGGTCTGACCCCGAAGTAAAATTCCTCATCGAGTACTTGGAAGAAAATGTTTCTTCACCCCCCGCCTCGTTCGTGCGAAGTTTTTCTTCGTTCTGTTTACAGAATGATGTTCTCGTGAAGACGAACTTTGCAGCGTACAAAACAGCCCAGCTCGTTGTTGTACCTGAAAGTCTGCGCGGAGAAGTTCTCCAGGGTTCACATGACGACCCGACAGCTGGACATCTCAGGTTTTCATGCACCCTCCTCCGCATTCAAGAAAAGTATTACTGACCCCGACTGTCTACCGTTGTCGCACATTATGTCAAAATCTGTCGATATTGTCAACGACGAAAGACCCTTCCAACCCGACCAGCAGGATTTTTGAATCCTATTGAACCCCCCTCAAAGCCCTTTCAGCATATCGGCATGGACTTGCTTGGCCCTTTTCCGAAGTCAATATCTGCAAATAAGTGAATCATTATAGGGACCGACTACCTGACCAGCTATGCCAAGCCAAAAGCGCTACCGAATGAAAGAGCTGCAGAAGTCGCCAAAATTTTCGTGTAGTGCATTCTTCTGTGACACGGCGCCCCCGATGTGCTCATCACGGGCACAAAAACAGCATTCACGGCGGAACGGACGCAAGCCATCCTGTGTTACAGCCAAACCAGCCACCGTAGTGCAACTGCTTACCCCCTGCAGACCAATGGACCGATCGAGCGCCTGAAAAAAACCATCGCCGATATGCTCACCATCTACGTCAATGCCGAACACAAGACCTGGTACGTTATTCTGTCTTACGTCGTCTTCGCATACAACACCGCATTGCAGCAGACCACCCAGATTACGCCTTTTAGGCTCTTCCATGGCAGAGAGACCAAGACCACGCTAGACGCCATGTTGCCTAATGTTACCGAAGAATATAACGTCAACGCCGCCGCCTACCTTCAACGCGCGGAAGAAACCCGAAGACTTGAGAGCAGCGGACCGACGCCAGACGCTACAACCTACGAAGGCGCAACGTGTAATACAAGCCAGGCGACCGAGTCTGCGTTTGGACACTCATTCGGGCCGCGGATTAAGTGAAAAGCTTTTGCGCCGGTATTCCGACGCGTACAAGGTTCTTCGTCGGCTAAGTGAATTGGACTATGAAGTCGTCCCTGACCAAATGACTGCATCCCACCGACGCCGCGTACGAGCAGAAGTGGTCCATGTCGTCCGCCTATATCATGCGCGCTAAATGACGCTGTGTTTTAACACTCGGTGTTTATTTTCGCACAATCCATTTCACTTGTTTAGTGTTTCCTTGTGATTTAAAGCGTCGAGTCGATGCTACTTTGAGGCGGGAGTAATGCGGTTTGTTTGTTCATTCTTGTAAGCTGCCGGCACGCTGCTTTATCGTCGTGTTTGTGATGCGAGACACCCCTAGATGTATCTCAAATGATTGCATCCAGGCGGAGCCGATTCTACGTTCTAGTAACTTTCCAAGCTTTATCTCGAAAGTTTGCGATCAGTTTTAAAGAGAGCACGGCTTAGAGCGGCGAGCATTTTGTTCGACGACCGCCGAGCGCGCTTGTTGCTACGCCGTCGCCGAGTGGTTCAGTTATTTGCGGGCGCAAAGCAACCCAAATAAAGATTTTCGTTCAAATGCCATTCTCGCTGTTTCTCTGTTCACGCGACAGCACTTATCACATCTTGACACTTTCATTGAACTCTCTCATGCAATAGTGCACCATTTCTTTGCCAAATATTTCAATGCATACTTTTTCATGTTTCCTATAGCGTTATACGTTTTGAAATGTTTGGAGAACATGTTCCGCCTATTCTTAAGAGCGATTTATAGTTACTCACCATAGTCTACCTGCCGTACGAAGACTGTTGTTGAGTGAGCGAGTAGTGAGCATATGACCGCCCCATTTTGTGGCTGGCGATCGGTGAAAACTGTGAACCACATGGTCACTTACCTTGTCATTTGGTATTTTAATCCGGCTAAGCTTCTAAAACGGGTGGTATCTCCTGAGAAAGTAGAGCTGCCACTACAGAGTCTATGAATGTATCGGTACACGCATTTCCCGTTCGTATGTAACATTAGAGAACTAATTACGAAGGATAGGAAACAGTGTTAACTGTACGTTTATCACAGGTATCGTAGGATGGGCTCTTCGCCATGTTCAGGATCCCCCTAAGTATCAGCGGGCATCGCCGATCACGTTGTTAAGAATAGTAGCCATTGTATGCAAGAAGTAATCTATGGGGTCATGAACATGCTCTCGTCGTAATTCCATGGCAATGTGATTTCGTCCAAAAATACAATTTAAATTTTAGCGATTTCGTAACATATGCACACTCCGCATAATGTTTCAAGCGCAAAGTGCGTTTTTTCGCAAACATGTCATGAACCGTTGCACGAATAAACAGCCCGTGGGGGAAAAAAAAGAAACAGCGAGGGCCACAAGGAGAACTAGTCTGGTTTTGTGAATAAGGCTTCTGTGGGAAAGGCAACGAGCGCCTGCGCTGTGGAATTACACTGAGCAGCACGGCCCTATAGCTGCTGGTAAAAATGGTTTGTTCTTAGAACAGTCCTTAAAATTCGAGAGACAAAAAAAATAGCAAATGGGCTGATAAGAACAAAAACCTTGAAATACGAGGAGAAAACGTGGCCATACTACAGAATACACTCATGGCTAACGCAAGAACCGCGCCCTTCTTTTGTTTTTGCGAACAAAAATGAGAACTTTGTTTTACTTGGAGTTAGATAAGGGGCGCTGACAAACCTTGTTCTTACTTCTGCGCATGGCAGACTGCGTCCAGTTCTTCCACATGGCGCTTAATGTAGCCACTAAGTATAATGGTGTGATCATGTCATATTGTTAGATACAGCCGTTCGCTGCAGGGTGCTCTCATAGCCGATCATTAATTGTGAGGTTAGTTTGCGCACAAAACACTATTCGCAAGATTGAGGCCCTCGAGAGTTTTGTCGACAATCCCCCTTTCAAAACTTCTGAATCTCGCCTTGTGGCAGATTTCGCGACGCCGCATGCGTTACCCTTTCGAACAAGCTTTAGAGAAGCTTGTTATGCAAAGAAAGTGCTAGATGCGTGCTAGAATGCCTTAATGTTCTCGAAATCAATGCCTGGCACCATGCACATGTAAAATGAGATCTTCCTTCTATAGTCCGTTTTAGCTTCTTATGCTCGCCCGGTTCTGGAAATCATCTCATAAGCATAGACGAGAACTAAAGCCCTCCGGCGAACCGCCCTGGCTTAGAGGTTCCTTCTTTACAAATGGGCGCAGAGACATATGAGAAAAGAATCTGTTGGGGCATTGTTCATACCGCGCATGGCCGTTGGTCATTTCAGATCTTCTGGGCTCGTCGACAAGTCTACTAGATGATACTAATAAAATGCGGGCTCAGCACGACGACAGACGTTCCCTCCTTACAAACAACCGTAAATATGGGCATCGAAGCTGAGCCTCATATGGCAATTCAGTCCTGAATCTATGCTCTACCAACAATTGCACGAGAAGGAAATAAACCTTCAACCGCATGCTTTTGCGTGGTCAGGTCGGCCAGCATTTTAATCTGTGAGAAGTGTTAATAAAGCGGAGTGTTTTTTCACGTTATTACCGTTAAGAGTTGCACTCAACTCAGAATCTAAGAATGATCGCAATTCACTTCAAAGTGGCCCAACACTGAGGCGAATAAAAATTCACTGCCGCATTGCGTATAGCCCGTCAATAAGCGTAAGAAATAAGCAAAAGGGTTCAGAGGATCATACGGCTATCGAGCTTTCGATGTCAATCGCGCAAATATTCTCTAACTGCATCGTAAAGGATATGCACGTCTCGATAGGTGAGTTACCAAAAAATTGGGACAATGGCCAAGTTCCTTTCGTCGGCAGCATACGGCGAATGGTAAGGCTATAATGGATGTGCGTTTCTCTGGCCAAAAGATACGTGACGACAGCGACGGTTCGATTCGAAAACTGCTTCATCTCTACAGTAAAGCGTTAAATTACACGGCTGCACCGCGATGCGCATCGACAAGACCCCTTAAAGGAGAAATTGATGTTGACTTGTATCGGCAGAATACCAGCTCCTGATCACAAAAACGCCACTCATACTGACAACAAAGCTCTTGTAACGTAGAAAAGAGCAAGAACCAAAATACAGGTATCGCCGCCACAGGCCAAACTCGCAAGTACAAGCGTGATGACGTCATAGGACAAAACAGTGTTGCTAGAACCAATGGTCCTAGCAACTCTAGGTCCCGAGAAGCCACAAATCACTCAGGCGCAGCCAATGCATGCGCAAATCTCCTTGACGTCGCCAGATGGCGCCACGTGCCCGGCAGCTACGCGCGCGCCTGAAGCATCGGGACCAATCAGCGCCTGCTCACCGGCGTTAGGGGGGCTCCCAGTATTCCACTTGCGGTAACAAGGTACACGGTATGCTAAAGGTGTCTATTTGCGAGAACTTCGTTGACGACTTCGAGAACGAGATCCATCGTAACGCTGGCAAAACGCCAGTGCAAACGTAAGCGAAGCGACTGTAGCGACGGCCGCAATAGCCGATAGATGCCTTCAACGTGCGGCCGGCGGTAGCTTTCGTTTCGGCTGCTGCTAGGCAGCGCTGGCCGCTAGAAATCACGGAGTGTGCGTTACGTCATGTTTCACGTCACTTAGTCCTGTGTCGTCATAGGAGAATCCCAAGTTTGAATCAGAGCGGCGGGAAAAACTTTTTCAACTTCGAATCCAAATTTCTTAGAAATAAATGCATCTTTCGCTGCCGGCCAAGTGGCAACAAAGCCATGACATACTGAACTATCGGGTTTTGCTATAAAAAATATTAATAGTGCTCTCCTCACTGTCCCTTTAAGCGTGAGTAGGGCTAGACGTCTTGTTAGAATCACTGCTTAACGATATATCTATTTCTGTGGACAAATACCGTATGAACTATTCACAGAGCAGCCTCTGCTTTATTTAAAGCTACTAGAAGAGCGCAGTTAAATAGAAGATTGTAGAGTTTTTTTTTTGTCATCACACGGTCATAAAAATCTGTTGTTTTAACATACCCACTGATAAATGTTGATGATTATTAAAATGCGTTATGAGAGCCTTTGGAAAGCCGCCGTCTTTGATATGTACGGGAGATTACCTAGAATATCTATTCCAACAAAAAAAAATGCATTTATCTGATTAATTGAGCAGTTATTGGAAAGTATCTCCTACTCAGAAGCACCATATGCCGCGCGGGGTAAGGCCGTTGACAGGTGGCTGTCCTAAATTTGTGGTAAAATGACAAATCAAGCAGCAATGCATTTTTCGGGGATACCACCAGGACCTAATTCGCTTCTCATGCGAATGCGAAGGTTTTCTTTAAAACAAAAAAAAATATTACCTTTGTCCCAAGCTGTGACACTCTTTCTTTTTGGCTTTGATGAGAAGAAAGCGTAACCTCTAAGCTTAGCATACAAAGATATGACTGCAAAAGTTGGTTAATTTTACATTTGGTTCTGCTTCTTGTTACCGCCTATTTCATGATTTAGACAAGAACTGCAGCCCTTGCATCCATTTTGAGTTCGTGGTCGCAAGAGTCGTTTTCAAAAGATAGCTGTGGCAGCTCTCCACCTCGCCAGGTTGATGCGTTTCTTAACGCGTGGTTTAGCAGCATGTGCCCCTACTCAAGATCCGCTGCTTAGTTTAGCGGGCGCGGTGGGTGAGACGTGAAACGTCATGACATATCAGTTTAGATTCGGATATGCAGTATGTATGGTGGAGCTAGGTCGTGCTTGCTTAGCGCGGCGAGATTATTGTGCAATCGCCAAAACAAGGCTGGAGAACGCTTAGGGGTGGCTTTTTGGGCTTGTTGCACGATCATAGCAAGACATTCGAGCAGCAGAGGATGACTACACACGCATACTGTTCGTGTTGTTCGTTTCTTCATCGTGTGTCATCGTCCTCTGCGGCGCTACAGGGTGGCTATGGCCGTGGTTAGGAATAGGCCAGTTTTTATCTATCTTTTGTACTCCCTGTTTTCGAAGGTAGCCATCTCACAAAATTATGGGATAATTTACAATCTGCAGCCAACAGCGAACCAAAGAGCTGTTGGTGCCTATGACCTACGAATCGGGTCAGCCAGCGACACAGCACATTGTTTTATCACACCGGCGACGTATAAGAGTAGATGTATACAAGTTTTACCAGATGCCTCCTGCGCCTGCACGATTTCATCATGGGTGGGGCCAGGCGGGCACTCTGCGCATGAGCAGCCAACGCCCAGAAAACCAGTATATGTCTACGCCAATACATCTTCGGTATTCTACAAACGTCTATTAAACGGTCACAACCCCTCTAAATATCTACAGCAAATATTCCGATCGCGAAAATTGCTTTCCTTGGGGCAGGATGCATTTTTTTCGTGCGCGTGAACAGCCCTCACACTCTGTCTAGTGGAGGCGTTTTCAAACATTTTCGCCTCAAGGAAACCCTACTGCCTTCAATATTAGCAAAGAAAAAACTCCCTCATCCGCGGTCAAAATCATTCTACGGTGCTTGTGAATCGAGCCTTTGTGCTTTTTTTATGCTTTCGTTCACTGCGAGAATAATTTTCTTGTTTTATTGCTTCCCTCAAATTGCTCTTTCCTTTAAATGTTTGAAAATGTTTGAAGTATGCATCTGCATCTAACTCGAAGGCAAGAACGCAGAGCGCTGAGAAAGGAATAACTTCAACTTATTCGCACCCCCGTAGGCAGCGCGGCATGCGATGCATTCCGCACACTGTTTGATAAGGGGCCAGTGCAGGTAACGCGCCAGCTTTGAATGGTTCTCTTTTTCCCTGGTGTAACAGGTTGCTCGAAAAACGAGCCCTCTTATAGCCTTAGTCGCTTTGGAATGTTAAACCCGGTAAACCAAACCAAACCAAAACAACAAATGTTCTGCGGCTAAATCTCAGTGTTCACAGAACAAAAAATTTTCGACAAAATCGTAAACTCTGTCGTCATTAAAAATTTGGGAACGTTACGGTAAGGGTCAAACGCATGTTCACAGTGATATCCGGCCTAAGGTCAGGTGCGAGTCCAGACTGATGTGTTTAGTTTGTCTACACTGGAGCTAAATATTTTCTGCTTAAAAGCTAGTCACATATGTATGCTGTGCTTTCTTCGCTGAAAAATTAGTCCGGAATATACGCTTTGTGCCTATTAGGATTTTCTTGTGCCTGGAGCATGATGATGATGATGATGACAGCATTGACATGTCTAAGATAAACAAAATATTTTATCTCTCAAACTTCTCGCTGGACTCAGAGGGCAACTCACGGGGTTGTATCTCCGGGAATCGTGTACACCATGGTGTATTGAGCCGTGGTTCCATCCTCGGATAAAGAGATTCTCTGGTAAACCTCGCAGTTCACAAGCGGCTTGGGATCCGAACTGGCAAGGTCGTTGAGCATGGCAAAATCTGAGAGGACCTGCGACCACATCAATGCCATAATTGGAGTAGACAACACCAGATGGAAATCTCACATATTTTATACTGTGACTTCCCATCATCTTGTTAATAAAATGACGAAATATTTCCGCCTTTCATTTTGTTCTCGTGACAAAGAAAGGCATGTTGTCTATTTCACAGACCATTATGTTGGGTAAAAAAATTGACAAAACACACTCAGCTCATTTTGCTCTTTCTCTAGATTCAGACACCGCGCAGTCAAGGCAGCAGTGGTACTAAGCACGACAACTCGCTTAAACTGTGGTCATATGTAAAGTCGAAGATTCTAAAAGGTTAACACATCTGTAACACAACAGCCGTTTGTTGGGACGTACTGAAAAGGGACATTCAGGACACTAGGACACCCAAACATAGTTTATTGCAAAGAAATGATCATCTTGCTCATTTTATGTATTTTAACGTTTGCCCTGCGGCAGCAATAGCGCCGCTTGTACTGAGAAAAATTTTTTTAACACATTCTCGCCCCTTGATTCGAACTCCCGCCCTGCAAAGAGAAGTATGGATGAAAGTGGGCGCAGAATATTCTTGTGTTATCCGGGTCAGTTGTTGATGTCGACCTACACAGTTCGCTCGTGAAATCAGCCGGTGGAGCCTCATGGCCCTGTTTGGTTTTTCTAAGATCCGAAAGCTCCATTCACGATGATAGTGGTCTCTCACAGGTTAGAATGCCGTAATTTATTTATATTAAGAGTACATTCATTTAGTCAACACATTTTATAATGTAACACTTAGTTCTCGAAACTGTACCGTCTGAACCGTGTCACTGCTTAAGCCGCCTTTCTATTGATATCAACATGACAGTACCTTTCGCCAGAGCTTAAAATTATTTACTCTTCTTGCAACAAAAAATTGGCTGGGTCAAAAAGCTGCGCTGGTCGCCGCTTAACAATATAGGCTTGAATGTGGGCAAGAAAATATTTCTCTCTTGACAGCGCTTAAGGCATTTTTGAGCTCTTTGATATCTGGCAGTTAAAGGAAGGCTGAAAAAAATATTTCGCATAAGCCGTCATTATACATGCAAAAATGAATCATAGCCATCGGAAGGGAAGTAGTGCGTGTGAACAAGCTCACAATAGTTAGGGTGGTTCGGAAAGTGAAATGTAATGTTGATAATACAAGAGACACCCTCTCATGAGAAGACGCCTGTTTCTGAGCATGACAGAGCGTGAGGGTGCTGAACTTCTTAGCCATTAGCAGGTATACACCTTTATAACTATAGCTAATTGCAAAATCATCGATATAAGTTCCATATTCCGAACAGCAATTGTTAGATAACTATCGGGGTCTTCATCTTGAACACCAAACTGTTTGCGCGAGAGGAATCACAGCAAATATCATATAGCAACTAGGCACCTTTCTAAAATTTTTCAGTTTTCTTGATTTTCTGTAGAATAATGTGTTTAAAATATGTCACAGCATCCTCGAAAGACCACATTCACAGGAGCTTGAACATTTACTACAGTTTGTGCTCGATAGGAAGTTAAGTCACCTATTTTGGGGGGATGCACGAACTTTAGCCAAGGATTTGGAAGTAGCGGAAGCAAAAAAACGTTTTTGTTTTAAATAAAAAAAATTCAACCTAATGATTTTAATGGCTGTATTCCTTTCTACGAATGCTTAAAAGTGACCAATTGCACATACAATGTCGAATAGCTCGAAGGGAAATGTGGTCTTCTTTTTATTTCTAAGAAGAAGCTGTTTGTTTTGCGAAGAAATTTCATTGTATGCGGTTGCACTAAGCCTGGATACTATAATACCGTAAAAACTACAAGCCACGTGAGAACACGATATATACATAACCACATGTCATCCACATGCCGCAGTTTGTAAAGCTGCCTCCTCCTCTCCAGCTGCTTTACCCGGCTGCGCTTGTAATCTATGTTTTCCGCTCGTAGACAACTTCGCAATGCCGTTATCCGGCCCAATGCTAAAGCCATACGTGCGTCCCTACAAGTTAAGAAAGAAAAATAGTCTATGAATGATTGCATAGTAGAACTGCAGCAACATTACAGTTCGAAGATTTTGGGCAAAAATATGCCTGACGATGTCTCTACGAGCAGTGCGATGGAAAACCTTGCTCAGCACTCCCTTCGGCGTGCATGAATATTCATTGCGCGAATTTATGCCCGAAAGTTGATTTTAAAATGACATATTTTTCGTAAGAAACTATTAGATATGAGTTTTGTCCATTTGCAGCGGAGAAAACACCATTGTTTGATCTTACCTGCATCGCACCGCATTCCTGCGGATTTTGCCTACAATCTCTTGCACAGCAGCAAGGGACGGTTATCAGAGGTGCTAGTGCCACCGCCGTGAAAACGATGATGAAAATCTTGAATGAATCCATTTCAAAGGCTCGTTCAGAGAAATGAGAAACGTTGGCTGTAGTCTGAAAAAAGAAGTACAAATACTTCTTCTCCGAAAACAAGCACAAAAAGAACCTTTCATACTCTGCAAAGCTAAGCTAACGGATCCCAAGAAAGGCCAGTATAGTGTAAAGAGATTTACTCCTGAATTAAATGGCAACGATATGCCCAGTTATTATTTGCAAAAGGGCACGTATCCCTGAAGTAACTTTAGTCGCATGCAAAATCGCAAGTTTGGGGCAGGGAGAAAAAATCTACGAACATTTAATAATTTCGAATGTTGGTGAAAGCATGGATTTGTGCTACGTAGAAGACGACGACGACCGGGCAGTGCTGCCGGGTGGAGCAGGAGGAAGTTTGTGAAGTTTAAACTCAGCAAAGCAAAGTGCGAGATTGTAGTGCAGATGAAAACTGGACAAACAGCAGTCGGGTTTTCGGCTGTTTGAAGGTTTTTATATAGTTCATGTTCAAAATACATTGCCTCACTATAAAAAATAGCATGCTTAAAAAGAAATAGCGACTATAGCCTCGTGGGCTTGCGCAACCGCTTTTGAAGCTCACCTTTTCAAGCCGCCTTGGGTTCGGCTTCCAACCGTCGTTGATTAAACGATTTCTTTTTACTAGGCTCTGAACCTCCGGCAATTCATCGGCAAGCGAGGATTTTGCTAGGCTCTGAACTCCTAAATAGTGCTTTCGCACTAAAAGAGCAGTGGGCGCGCATTGAACAACACGAGAAATAAACAATCTCCGGGAATACTTCGTAGCTCTGATTCTATTTTCGTTTCCAATTAAGCAATAACGTTTCTATACGACAGGAGTAATACACACCGGTGTGTCACTCGTCCACGCGATGGAGGTCTAGCATGAGTTCTCTAGACTGCAACAGCTCTCTATTTAAGGCCAGCGCTGCCAATTAACTCGGGTAGCCCGCGTCATGTTCCAGCGCAGCTAGTTCTAGATGGCTTGCTTTTTTATTTCAGCATGGACACTGACAGCCAAAGTGCTACGGAATGATCAGACATCTCGAGGAAAAATTCCAAAAATGCAGTTGAAATTTTCCCTCGGTAATTACTTGGCCTGCACGCTCGCAGTTTTTCTACAGGGCGAACGTGGACAGATGTACTGCGTCGATACTTATGGTGGGGGGTAGGTTGGAACCCTTCTGGCGAGGGGAGCTTAGAGGGCGCTTGAGCTTCAAGATGCAGCTGGCTTCTCACTGTGTCTTGGAAATCAATATCGCTGCTGTTTTTGTCGAAAGAGCCGCCCAAACGAAGACCTTGGTGCGACCATGGTCCGTAGTATATGCTGGGTGCAGGGTACAACACCAATGAGAGGTTGTATCGGAGCCAAGTCACAATAAGGGTGTCGCCTCCGAAAAACCTGTCTGATAGTTCTCCTCCAGGCACATTCCATACTCGCAGGGTGCCGGGAAGTGGCGCAAGTCCGCTGGGGTCCAATATGGATCGGACACTCACCCACCTTCTTCTGGTTACTGTGTGTGGCTGTCTGGCATCGGGGTTTACTGGAATATAGGGTGGGTAGTGGAAGGTGTTTATAGAGGGTGAATTTGGGTGAAGGGCAAGTAGGATGGTCGATAGAAGGTAGGAGCTAAGCTCGTTTGCTAGTGTGGTGTTGCTGAGTGGTGTCGTGTATGGTGGTGCTTCAAGGGTGTAGTGTGTAATTTGAATGTTTTCTGAAGCATCCTGTAAGGTCAAGTATGTTTTTAATATGGGCCCAGTTTAAAGCCCCAGACCAAGAAGAATTTTTTAGAGTGCAGCTCTTAAGATTAGGTTGAGGCGCGTTGCACTTGTCTATGTAACCAAGCAAGGGAATAAACAAACAAATGAATAAATAAACAGAAACATTGGCGTGACTAGGAGGCGAACGCATGGCGCCGGGAATAGAGGAGCTTCACTGGCCACTGCACGAGAGCACAAGGCTATCGCCGCATTTTTTTCCGCATTGTATTTATTACAATGATGCGATGTTTTATGTACAGAAGCTGTTTACAAACATTTAGAAGGCAGTGGTTTATCAACATGCAAAAGAAGCGAAGCAGAAGAAAAGATTCAATTAGGAGCACATAGGAAACACATCATTACAGAAAACATCTAAGCAACAATGAGCTAGAGAAAAGGCAATATACAACACAACACCAAGAGTGAGTACCGCTCCGTTTCGTACTCGGTCTGGGCATAAATTTGTTTTAGGTATAATATGCATGTTTTCCCGAGGCTCTGTAAACAAATTAAAAATTGCGTGATTACACCCTCATTGCGTGATTACTGTACCACTGCCTGGCCGGAGCAGTCGCCCTACCAAATGAGCTGAAAAGGAGGGCTAGCATGTATTGTGGAGAGAGCGAATTGATCAGCAAATGGAAACGTAAAAGAGAGTAGTAAGTCATTGACGTCACTCATGCGCGGCTACATGAGTACAAATGAAAGCTAATGAGCTTCCCACGAACTTCATGGTGAGAGGAAAAGTCTTCGTGTTCTGGTACTCGAACCGATCACTTCCACCTCCACTCGACTCCTCGCTTGTGTTGCGAGTCATCGCCTGAATAGAGGCTTCACCTCTAGGAGCCACATTTTTTCTCTTTTTTTTTTGGGGGGGGGGGGGGGACGGCGTAAAGTAATACTGCTTTCGCAGTAAAAGAAAAAGGGAATTAGCTGTTGGGCTTACAGAAACCGTGAAAGACACAGTTTCCAGATCATTTTACCCTATAGGAACATTGCCAGGTTCCTTTACATACTTATCCTTACCAATCTCTATTAAGAGGAAAGTAGATTTCATCTGTTATAGTTATGTACAAATCAAAAATATCGTATAGAGCATAATAGCTGTAGAAACATCACCGCTCACGAAAATAGTAAAGCGTATTAAGAAAAGTGCAGCGCGCTCTGGACAGTAAAATGCAATGCGCAAATTTACAAGCTACTGTGACGGAACAGTGGATCTGGAAACAAGTGCGAGTAACGATATCCAAGCGGAAATGAAGAAAGCCATATATACATGAGAAGAGCACGTAAGCCGAAGATTATGTGGCCACTGTTCCTCTGGGGTAACGTAGTGGACTCCAGGGGGCGACGCAGGGGGAGTCAGAGGGACATGTGGAAAGACGAAATTGTAGCGTTACGGGCATAATGGGACGTAGCTCGCAATAGAAAATCTATTTTGAGGTATATGTGAGATGCCTGTGTCCCGCAGTGGACGTGGTTAGGCTGCTGATTATGATGGCAACGAAATTACTACTTGGAAGGTTAGCAGTAAATGTAACACCCGGCGACATCATTTTTCGACCTCGGTGGTGTGGTGGAGCAGTTAATGTTCGTGCTTTCTCCAGTGTGAGAACTTAACCTCCTCCTAAGGATATGAGAGCAAAGCGCGTTGCAATAGGATGAAAATGAGAGACCGGGTGATAAAGCATAAGGGTAGAGTAGTGCAGTAGCCTCAGGTATATCTCTTCGGTTGCCAAGAGAAAACAAGGCGACTGATGGCGCATTAGGCACTTATTCACACAGACTTCATTTGTGTATATATATGCACCATATATTGCTCAGAAACATAGCAGTAGGAGTCATGGTCAGAGAGATGCGCATGTGCTCGCTACAGTCTTCGCCATGCAAGCCTACACGCTGCTTCAGTGAGATTGTAAATTGTTTCGAATTATTCATTACAGATTTTTCTCTGAACAAGTCCGGTAGATTGTGGAGGTAGATTCTACAGCATGGAGGACATTTGGTACATTATTGTTCTCTATACTATAAACATGAAAAAAAAACAAAAAATAATTAATCGACTTTTTATTTTTATTTTAGTGGCCCTGATCATGAGGCCAAACTGAATTCGGGCAAATACTGAAGTCGAGCTCAACTTTTGGTTTGGAATGGTTTATGGGGTTTAACGTCCCCAAAGAACTCAGGCTATGAGAGACGCCGTAGTGAAGGGCTCCAGAAATTTCGACAACCTAGGTTTCTTTAACGCACACCGACATTGCACAGTAGACGGGCTTCTAGAATTTCGCCTCTACAGAAACGCAATCGCCGCGGCCGGGATCGAACCCGGGTCTTTCGGGTCAGCAGCCGAGCACTATAACTACTCAGTCACCGCGGCGGCCCAGCTCAGCTTTTAAATTTTCTTACTTATCTTCATCGGTAATATCGTTGGTAATATTGAACCTCAAAAGTACGCATTTTATAGTAAGTTGAGATGTATTTCAAACATACGCAGTGATAAAATGTCGCCGCTTGCACATTTGATGCAACATAAACAACCTTCATGATGGGTTCCAAAGCGCGACAAGACGGAGACGAAAGTAAAAGAACACTCAGAACAAGCGCTTGTCGTGTGTGTTCTTTTACTTTCGTCTCCTTCTTGTCGCGCTTTGAAACCCATCATGAATGTTTACCAACTTGCCCAACTTTTTTCCCTCCTTTAAAGAACCTGTTTGCGTGCTTCATGAAATGAAAACAGTTCAAGTGGTTTCCGCGACACGACTACGAGCAGAGGTATTTTATAAATATGCAATGCGTGACATACAACTCAATGACATTCAGATGCGTATTTTTGAGGTTCATTAACTCTAGCCACATTTGAAAATAGGAAAATTCGGTCTTTCCAGCCCTCGGTCCTTTCAGCCCTGAATATGGCTACATAATGTTGGCCCTAAAATCAAAATCCAAATGCTGATTAGGTGAATTCTTTGGTCAAATGTATAGTTATATATCTGTGTCAAGTACATAGCGTCCACCACGCTGCAGAATTAACCTGCACATACCGACACAACGAATGGTCTTATCTCTCACGCTTTTCAACAGAAAAATCTGTGTTGTATAAATTGAAACACCGGGTATATGACCGCTGATAATTGAACCCCTATTTAGAACACGGCCACACGCACTTAAAAAGCACTGGAATATATGAAAGGCAAATGCAGAAATTTAGCGTTGTTCCATTACAACTTTCGCGAAATCAGTGCGTAATAATCTCGCACTATCTTACTTTTTCTGCCCCTCTACGTAAAGAGGGATTCATTGAGTCATCCAACGATTTTATCAATCAGTTATCGGAAAACTTGTTCCATGAGCTTGCGGCTTCTTTTTATTTTATAGCTTTGTGTTGCGCTGTCTCGTCACTTCTGGAGGTAAAGATTCTAGGCGAACTGTTTGAATGATGCATGGCTTTGGTGCATAGAAGACATGGACGCTGCTATAGGCAGTAAACTGGAATGGCTTTGCTAAATCGAAAGCAACTGTGAAGTCGTCCCGAAACTGGACTAAAAAAAAAAAGAAACTTCTGTGGAGTAGGAGTCGATATCAGAATGGTCATTTGGGGATCGTTCAGTAATGTACTGACTGTCTCTGCGCCATCATTCTATTTAGGGGGGGGGCTGATAATTAACAAGATACATTGCGCGCGACGTCTTCAAGGGTCGCATTAATGGCACGGCGGAGGTGGGCGCTAACTGTCCTTGGACAATATTAAAGCAAATATTGAGCGTAGGGGTGATAACTTGCTTTCCGTACTGAGCCCAACGGTCGCGGAGTGGTAGAAATAAATGAGCGACAAAGAAAATGCAATACAGAAAGCTTGGTTGCATTCGGCTGTTTTCATGCTACCATCGCGCGCCGGCAAAAATCACCAGATATAATGGCTGAAAAATGAAGTTTTCAAGAAAGTAAACATCCGCGGCAAATTTGTCACGAGAAGAGGCTTGCTACGATCCGCACCCTCGACTTCCCGACGTCGATGGCGCCGATTGGTGCAACAGCTCCACGTGAGTGAAATCGTAGTGTTCTCTAACTCGCCGAATGGCCTTACGCGCTAGCCTCATTTGAAAGTCATCGTTTTTACGTTCACTGACAGCACGAATAAATGTTGTCTGCTACGATGGCTAAATATTTTCTAATAAAAGCGACATGGAGGATACAGGGCACAAGCTTTAAGCTACGCTCTTCATTTTCACTCAGCCTTCTAGCAGAAACAAACTACTCTTAAGTACTTTAGGCGATCGGGTTGAGCTTCGAGAAATTACGTAGAAATCGCCTCAGACAGTATAAGCCGAGGTATTGAGCCAACCGACCGACTTCGGCGCACTAAGGCACGAGAAAACTTTAAGGTCGTCATGGTTGATAATGTTCGGAAAAATTTCATCAGGACAAGTCTGAGCTTGTCGGACATGTACGATATGTATTCACGTAAATCATGTTGCCTCGTAAAAATTTTCTTTGAGATGGGTGCCCTAGTAGCCCACGATACTGTTTCAGTCTCGTGTTCGGTGCTGGCTTACATGGAAAGTATATTATGGCAGATCTTCGTTATGGGCTTTGTAACGCCGCTGGTCATCGAATGATGTGTGGTTGCTAGCTTGTATTACTGCACTTCGCAATGGCTAAAGTTCGCTCGGCCGTAAAAATACTCTGCACCCTATGGAGTAATGCAGGAGCTGGATGTGTTCGACAGAAGTTCGACTTAAGTTGCAGTGCCGTTGTAAAGAAGTATTGCTTACGTGCCGCAGATCAAGAAACAGGTATCTGCAAAGGGCCACTCGTCGGATTCCGCGCAAAACGAAGTTCGATCCCACATGTTGAAATCTTAAGACAGGTTTTGGGGGTGGTCGCCTAGGATATAAGAGTTCTGCTGGTTTTGGCCACTGACAGTCTTCGCACGTCTTAGCATTTCACAGATTTTCCAAGAACTCATGTCCGTTAGTATTTCCGAAGTTCTCAGAAGCGTTCCAATCAATAAAATGTTCCAGTGGTTCTTATGATGTTACCGGGATGCATAATTTCGTCTTCACAGCTGACAGCCACAGCAGTAGGGCCGCAGTAGCGAAAGCAGGAATTTTGCTTGCAGCGCTTTGACACTACCCATGACTCAGAGCTTAAAGCTGCTAGACAGTTTTTCCATCCAGGTGTTTTGCGAGGGTAAGCACCTCGAGGGTAAGCACCTCGCTGGTCCTGTCGTGTTTGTCTGCTTTGTCCACGTTTTTTTGCGCCCTTTTCCTCCTGTATCATGAACCTCGAGTTCATTGCGCAGTTGCATGAGGCACTCTGTTTTGAATATTTAATTTTAGTCTAAGTTGTTACTGAAATACAGTTTGCGCGAGTAAGTTTTTTGTCGGCTTTTTTGCTTGTACAGCTTAGCTTCAGTGTATTTTGTGACCGTTCCTAACTCGGGTTGCTTGTGCTCTTAGGGCATGAATATACAGGTACTGAAAGGCCGCAGAAAGTAACCCCCTTCGGAATCTTTTTAGAACAGTTGTTAGCGATAGGTAGGGTGTGGCATTAGAGAGATATAGCATATCGTTACCGTGTTTACATTACCGTTTACCGGGCTCGGTTACCGTTTACCGGGCTCGGCTGGCGACATCTGCGCATGCGCGCCCATTACCGGGCCGGTAACACTTTACGGAAGGAAAGGAAAAGGAAGGGAAAACTTTATTTACACTAATGGTTTTTCCTGCGGTTTGAGGGCACCTTCAGAGACGTCTTGGTTCTACCCCCAGGAGCCTTCTCTGTCGAAGTCGTCCGCCTCTAATCAGTGGTCGGTTGCGCTCAGTCCAGGGCTCCGCTGGCCACTGCCGCCCGTTGAGCTCGCTGCACCAGACCTTGTTGGTCTTCACAGCGGTCGCTGGACAGCAGAGTCTCCCACTGCTCCGCACTCGGGTTTTGTATTTTGGGGACCACGTGTATGTTTTGGCAGGCCCATGTGATGTGGTATAGAGTAGGTTTTTCGTCGCACTAGGGACATTTGTCCGTGTATATCGTAGGGTGCATTTTGTTTAGTATATGTAGGTTTGGGAAAGAGCCTGTTTGTAATTGTCTCCAAGTGACAGCTTCCTCTCTGCTGAGAGATTTGTGCGGTGGGGGATATCGCATTCTTCTGCCTCTATAGTTTTGTAGTATGGCCGAATATTCCCTGGGTGCTGGCGCGAGTTCGGCGGTCTCGTCGGATGCTCGGAAAGTAATGTATCCTCGAGCTATCCTGTCGGCCTCTTCGTTCCCTGTCACCCCCGTGTGCCCCGGTACCCACACAATTTTGTGTGGGATCTTGTCGTTTTGTTCTTCCTGGTTTTTAATTCTGTCGCTCACTGCGAGGAGTATACGGAGCGCGTGACGACCAATCCTGCCATTCATGTAATTTCGGCAGGCTGTTTGAGAGTCCGTGAGTATTGTTAGTGACCGCCCGGTTCTATAGCCCTCCGCCACCGCTAGAGCAACGGCTACTTCCTCGGACTCTGCGGCTGTGCAGCCTCGGAGAGACGCGCTGGTCATTTCGCGTAAAGACGAATCGACCACCGCCGCTACAGCGATTTTGGTATCTCCTCCTCTCCAAGACGCGTCTGTATACACGGTCGTGGCTTGAGGAGCGTATGTTTTCTCAATGAATTCGGCCCTCGCTTCTCTTCTGCCTCGATGGAGGTTGGGATCCATGTTTTTTGGTATTGGAGCTACCTTGAGGGTCTTGCGAAGCTCGTCGGGGATCGTTGCCGTCCTCGACATTTCTCGCATCTGCTCGCGGTATCCGAGCCTCTGCAGGAGCGCTCTTCCTGTCGTTGTTTGCAACAGCCTGAGTTTTTGCGACTCAAGCTGCGCCTCTCGTAGCTCCTCAAAGGTGTTGTGTAATCCCAGGGCCATGAGTTTTTCTGTAGACGTGTTGCGTGGTAGTCGGAGCGCTGTCTTATACGCTTTGCGTAGCAGGGCATCCGCTTGTTGTATTTCATTTTTGTTGAGGCACTGGTAGGGTAGGCTGTACGTGATTCGACTAACTACTAGGCTTCTGACTAGTTTTAGTGTGTCTTCTTCACGCATGCCATGTCGCCTGTTGGTGATGCGGGTGATCATGCGTGCGACTTGTAGCGTTGTTGCTTTCAGCAGGCTAAAAGTGTGAGTACTGCGCTGGTTGGATTGAACCCACACTTTACGGAAACTTTTTAGCGTTGCGGAGAGAGTTAGCGTTCGCTTGTAAACAAACATGGCGGCGCCCTGCTCGCCCGCTTCGGAATAAATGAATGTCACCGCTGGATTCTTTGATGCGACAGCTCACTCAAATGGTAGCGGTTCGCTTTTATTTCGCATACTCTCACCCATACGTCGAGGTTTAAGTGACAACTAGCCCATGTTGTTGAGATAATTCTGTGATTTTCGAGCACTTAAGCCTAACTATCCGCGTCGCAAATTTTCCTTCCTCCAAGCGCGTAGCCAAGGAAGCAACAACACTGTAGCTTTTGTGCCAGCTTTAACATTCTTCTCTTTATTTTCATAGTTTTCTTCCTGGAACAACAAAAACATTCTGGTAATGCTTGTCATATTCACCACTAAATTCAGAAAAAAAAAGTTTCTCCAGGCCAGAGTTCAAGCGCTTTGACTTACTGTCACCAGATGGCGCCACTATGTTTACATCCAAGTCGTGCATCCAAACATCCAAAGAAGCGACGCTGCGCGCGGCAAACAGAAGGTGTTGTAGCTGCGTTTTTACAGCATTCGCAACGCAGTAAGCGCTACGTACACAAGCTTAGTGCGTGCTGTGTAGTAAACTTGTCTACTGGTCAGGGTACTTTTGAAGCCACTGAGCCGGCCGTTAGCAGAAAAGTAGTGAGCACGTCTTTATATACAGAGAAAGAGATGATTAAAGAGCATGTAGCACCTCACTGCAATGAAATGCTTTCAATGCATGCGTATTTCTGTTTGTAATTAATGCTGGGGCTTCTACCATCATCATCATTCGTTTTCGCCTCACGGTAACTTGTTACGGGAGAGACCGGAGAGACGCTATGCTAAAACGTCTTTTAGCGTGCGCAGCGCTAACCGGAAACTCCGGCGTCCGGTAACGCGGTAAACGGTAACGTAAACACGGTAACGATATGCTATAACTCTCTAGTATTGGTTTTTAAGGTTAAAGACAACACTCAAAATAAATTAGCTTAAGGGCAGTGAGGCATGCAAAACAGGCATCTTGCTTCTTAATAAATGCACTGTATTGATTCCTATGAGCAACTCTTCAATTTGGCGTTGTTATTTGAATCTAGAATGACGATGGGGAGGGTGGAGAACAATAAGCTTTTCACAAAAATTCATTCTATCCGTGAGTCAAATCTATGCATAGATTTTTTGTTAAAGTCAATGGTGTTAGCAGTACCTGCCACTTTCATAGCCTTTAAAAAGTGGTCTCAATCCCGAAAATTAGGGCAAGTGCTCACATTGCGTATGAAACGGTCATTGAACTGATTAAATATATTTGTTTTCAATGTTTCCCCACCGTATAAATGAGACTGTCATACAGCGCGCCCATTATTCAATAATTAATGCAGACTAAAATCTTTTATCCGCAGCAGTGTCCCTTATGAGGTTTTTTCAGGCAAAAAACACCGAAGATCTAAATTTCCGACCAAGCCCAAAATGGGAATGTATAGCCTACTTCACCAAAGCAAAGTTCACGACCTTAAAAACGTCTAAGCGCTGTGGCGGTAAAAATAGTGATGGATCCTGAAATGAAATAATGATTGACAAAACCAACCCAAGGCACAAACGACGCCCCGTCCTCAATAGCAATATATAAAAGACCCACAAGCGGTGAAGGACTACTCGCGTTTGTCGTAGTGGATCAACTTAATTATATTTTTGATTGATTTGTTTCCATCACTAACTTATTTATGCTTCTACACGCAATATTGCTTTCTTAAGACTAGGTAATACCCACGAATTGATGATGATGATGAAATATTCTTATGGCGCAAGGCCAGCGTTGAGCAAAGACGGCCAGGAGAGGAGATACTTCCGTCTGCACAGTCAGGCTCAAAGATCCGTTTTGCAAGCATTTTACTCTAGATAAGCTGGGCACCAGGCCAGGCGAAAGATTTCACCCAATACGTCCCCGATGGGTGCCTGACGGCGCCGGCGATCCTACCCCGCAGCTGCCCCATGCGAGAGGTATGCTATACCCACAGGGCTACAGCTGTGGTAATCTCTTTCTAGATGCGCTTGCTGTATAGCCTTCTTTCAGTAAGAGCAAATCCTGCGACTTACACTGGTTACAAATGTTGCGGTAAAGCAGTTCCTCCAAATTATCAGAGAATAGGCCGCAAAACCGCTTTTGCTTAAAACAAATGCCATTTGTTATACTCAAAATACGTTCTGTTTTCACGATCAATTTACAAAGATTATAGGAAACGCCACGAAAGACATCTCATAAAGACAAAGCAACAGAACACTAAATGGGAGGCAAGGCTGTGCACGTCACCAAGAAGAGCCACTCTGTTTTAAAGTTTGGCTGTTCTTGCACGTCCCTCAGTTGAAGAATCGTTTGGCAGAAATAACATTACGTCCAAAAATAAACAACCGCGCTGCTGCTTGGCGTAAAAACCTGAACGCAATATATGCTTCGCCTTACTACTATGTGCTCATGTGGAAGTGTGTCAATACAACGGAAGACTTAGAAAATGAAAAATAAATAAATATTCAAAAAGAAAACATTTAAATTATTACGCCTTCAAATCACGAGGGTAGTAATAAATGCGCTCTACAATATATTGTTTTGCCTGTTTCCTCTAAGGGCATTTAAAATCTATTTCGTGAAATACTGAGCTGTTTTTGAAACAAGAGCAACATCATAAGATCTCCTTCTTCATGTTTCACTTTTAAACGGTGGACAAAGGTGAAATAACACACCATAATGGATTATTATCATTCGGGTGCGAACAAAGCGTGCTGGCTCTGTCTGTCAGCCACTCAAAAATTTTGATGACATTATTCACGTATCTCCAGTAAAAAAAAATGAATAATTTTGTTTTTGTGGTACCTTTTGGCTCTTTGGGAAGCTTTCGAAGTAAGCCTCGGCATCGGGTTCACATTATTGGTTTTGAGCGAGAATTCAAAACACTCGGATTCGCTACTCCATAAGGCGTCATTTTAGGGCCTTGATTACATAATATTTATATTAATTACATATTTAACATAAATATAACTTGTCACATAAGAATCCACACTGATTCTAAGTGTTAGTTTTTCCCTGCTTCGTCCTTACCTGAACGGTAATGCAAACCTTATGAGCTGCTTATTTTGGCAGAGTTGGAGAGCGCGCACTTCATGAACAGAGATTGCTTACAAGGCGAAACTCTGTTACACACATAGGTACACGCATTTTACACGCAGATACACGCATAGATACACGCATAGATACACTTCTGGCATAGAAATAAAGTCCGAAGTGAAATGCCGTGGACAAATTTTTTGCGAAATACGTCCTTCACATCTTAATTACATTCGTTCCGATCCCGCTCACTCTGTTGCCTTTATGTCGTGGCTACGCTTTCTCCTGTCTTGAAGCATTAAAGTATTGGTCAATAATGAGTTTGTATTTTCACACTGGTTTATGGATATCCTATTCGGGACACTGTAACAAAATACAAACAAAACATGCTCCATATAGTGCAGAAGAATGCGATGTGCATAACTACAAATGTTTTATTTGCGATTTTAAATAGAGTAAAATGGCGCAAGAAAACGAGGGCCAGAACACGGTAAGGACGGGACAAGTGCCATCCGGCGGTCTCACATAACCAGCATTCTATAGTTTGGAAGGATATCTGCCTGTCACAGCGCTGCACATATTCACGAAGTTTAAGAGTAGCGAAACACAACAGGAAATGACGGTACATATATAAAAGAAGTTTGCCTCGTTATTTATACAAACGAATGTAGACAACTGGCCAGACTGTGCCCAATGGAGGCCCCCTCATACTCGCTTCAAGCGAGGAGGCTAAAGAATTGATTACAATACTGACTGCGCTCGATCTTCCGCCTTATTATGAAATCAGGTTGCAGATTTTTCTTTTTTCGATTCTGCTCCAGCATTATAAATTCATCTTTCTTAAGGAAGTCATCGTTGCCACGTATAGTAAGGTGTGGCACTGGTGAAGCCTTCTAATTACTTTTCCCGGCCATCCAACACATTGCATACTTGTGTTGTTTTGGCTGTTCGAAATAACCACCGTGATAGTGCCAAATTAGAGCTCCCGCAGCTCACCAAGCAGTTGGGGATCTGCAAAGGTGTTATTTTTTGAAAGGTAATGTGAGTGTTAAGCTGGGTGCTCACAGAACCAATTCAGGTGTGGATTTTCAAGTAGGCTCCTATTACATGACTGAAGTGGCCAGGGCAGTCCAGTACGCAGTTGTTCGTTACAAAGGAAAGTATGAAATCGGTTCGCGCGTGTTTAATGCGAACTTCAGCAAAACTTCACTGATGCTGGATGCACACTAGCAACGACACGTGCTAAAAGTGTGTCTATATTTGAGTGAATGAAGGTGGCAAACGATGGGCCACATTTAAAATCGAGTGTTGCTAATTGAGAGTGTTGCTAATTTTGCTATGTGCGAGTGTTTTCACTGCGCTCGGAGAAACGTCCCATAGCAGTTCAACTTAGCACCTTGCTTTGGTGCTATGATTTTAACTTTTAGTTGCATTGAATTTTTATCAGCAAGCGATATTCATTATGCACGGCAAAATAAATCGCACTAGCTTCGTTATAGCAGTAATGATCACAGTCACTTGAAGTCGTGAATTGAAAAGCACGAATGTAGCGCACTTTTTATTGCACATCATAGCATACCTTTTAGGCGACGATAGCAATCAAGTGCCTTATCATTTATTCCAGCACTAGTGTAATAAAACACATGTAGTAGTATACCAGAACTGGTAGAGAAACTTTGCGTAATGTTTTTAACGCTTTTTAAACCGAAGCACCGTTATACATAAGGAAACCAAGGAGGTTTTCAGCATGTATTTCGTTCCTCAGGGTAGCTTCGGAGGAACCTTTTCGCATTTTTTTCCGTCTCGCATAGAAGTGACGATGCCGCCAGAGTACGCATCGATCCTATTGAAGCACGCATGATATTCTGAGATATCCGAGTCGGGATTGGCGAGCAAATAGTAGTGCTCTGAAACGAGGAGAAAAAGCGCATTGAACATGAATTATTTGATTCAGTTTAATGAACACCTGGTAATACACTCTTTTAGGTCAGAATGTCAATTATTTTAGCCAGTTGCCTTGGCAACACACACGCAGCTGAAGGTGTTGTAGCATGAAGGTAAAATAATAGCGGCACTTTCGTAATATCGCGATCATAAAAAATGGCGGGATGTCAGCGAAGGTAAAAAAAAAGGCTATTTCGGCTACCAGTGTTCGGCACTGGCGTGATGTGTTTCATAATATGAAGGGAGGGACCAGTACGCTCTACCTGCTGGCAGGAATACCACGCGGCTAGAATGTGAGGCAGATCTAGAGTAAACGTTTTGGAGCGAGAATTGCACTATGCACGCTTCGCAAAAGTCACCGGGTGTTCCACTTTGACCTTGAAAGGAGGAGCTCTGGAGGAGAGGCTGTGACACCAGATCACGTGACTCGCCGCAGCTGCAGCCGCGGTGCGCCGACCTCCGCCTCGCCGGATGGGGCCATGTGATTATGCACGTGACTCAGCTTTAGCTTCAGTATGCGAGGATGCTGTCGCATGTAGTTTCGCCAAATATGAGAGCGCGGCTGACAGTGTGCCTGAAAGGCCTTGGAGGCGTTTCAAGCGCCTAACCAAGCGTAGCCAAGTGTAATGAGCTTTCGCTATGTCTAACTAGGTTTAGAAGAGTTAAAATACTCTCGATTTTTTCCAGAGCACGCTTCATTTTTGATAATGAGGGTTATTTTCTATACATTTTTTTGCCAACAACCATAAGCAGCGTAAATGACTAGATAACCTGATATCTCCAGTGGCAAAACAATAGCTTATACGACATCTAGGCTGTTCCGAAACAGGATGGAAGTGTACTGTACATCACGGTCAGGGCTAGCGGGACCGGTAAGAGGCTAGTTGAGCAGTTTGTCTTTCCACGAGAATCGAAGGAGGGATAGCCTGCTTCTAGTGATCTGCTCACGAGCCGGAAGATTTGCTCATATTCTTGTGGTTGTCAGTATGTTTGGTGTGGGGATAGGAAGCGGCCTTCTAGATGTTAGTTGATGCGTGAGCACGACGGCCGTCGAAGCAAACGTGCCAAATGCTTCTGTTACTGTATCTTCAAGATCCAGGTGCTTACATCAAGACACACAAAAAAGGAAACCACAGGACGCAACGCATTGGTGTGTTCGCGTCTCAGAGGCACCGCCTACGTTTTTCAAGATGAACGGATAGCAGTTACAACTTTCTGCCTTCTAGCATCTAAAGCAGCTAGCACTGTAAAGCCCACTCCTTACTGACCAGTGTGTCATCTAAGCCTTTTCGTCTGGACACCTGCGTTTATTGCACCTGTTTTGGCACCTGCAGAGGCACAGCGTACACTGTGGACATAGTGTGTAAATGATTCGGAATAGGTCTGCCAGGCTGGTATGTGTATTACTCAAAGATTGTGACATCCCGACGAAATTGCCATGGTTGACCCGCTTGCCCTCTTCAAGGAATTCTGTGCTGCCAATACTTGGAGAAGCGGCCAGTTCCTTTGAAGAGACAACCCCAGTTCCTTTGAAGAGACAACTGCACTGCACGTGTGCTTGCGCAAAATGGCTTCTCGGACTCGGTACTAGCCTGTTCGAGATTGCGGTGTTTGATTTAACCCATGCCTCCGTCTTTTTGGGTGGCCTTGCCTTGAAGCGCCGGCTACCTATCCAGATGCTCGAGCTGTTCACCGTGACTGTATCTTCCACAGTGAATCTGCCACTCTGTTTCTTCAATTTGGTTGGGAAGTGCCCTCCATGGCTCAATGTCTATATCACTGAGGCATTGCACATTTTCGCAATGACAAGCTGACGTACTAGTGACGAACTTCAGCGAAGAAGACGGGCATGTTAACAGATGAATGATGATTGCTTTCTTGGACGAAATATCCGACCTACGAGACGCCTTCGCCCTCTTCGACGGTCCGCACAAAATTGGCCTGACCAAGATAACTGGTCCAGTTTCGACATCAACTCAGCCCTGCAGCTACACCAACAGGTTCAAATACGCAACGCTCTTCAAAGTGCTAGCGAGTGCTTTTCGTCGTCATGGAAAGTCCGACAAACGCCAAACTTCGCATTACAACGACGAACACGCCCAACCTCCTCGGCAAAGACCGTACTGTGTGTCGCCGCGAGAAAGACAAGCTATCCAGGATAAAGTGCATTTGAAGAGATGCTTCGTGACGACGTCATCCAGGCGTCGAAGAGCCCTTGGGAGGCACCGGTTGTTAGGTGAGAAAAAAGGACGGCATACTTCGGTTCCGCCTAGATTACTCCTGCTGGAACAACCTGAAAACGCAGGCTCTTTACCCCTCCCCCGTATCGACGACACACTCGACCGGCTACTGGCGAATAGAATTCGATGAAAGAGACCGAGAGAAGGACGCATTCACCACACTTGATAGCCTCTTCGAGACCAGGATGAGGTCACTCAGACTAAGTTCCGCGCCAGTAACTTTCCAATCGATAATGAATCCAGTACTGGCAGGCCTGAATTGGCAGATTTGTCTCGTGTAGCACATGACGTTGTCGTCTGTGTCCTGAACTTTGATGACCACCTGAAAAGGCTTCGAACAGTGCTTGATGCAATCAAGTCGCCCGTACTAACCTTGAAAGCAGATAATTGCAACTTCGCTTATAAAGAGTTGCTGTTTCCAGGCTGCATTGTAACGGAAGGTAGAGCACGTTCGAACCCAGAGAAGACAGCCGCTATCCCAGTGTCAGCCACTGGCCGACCAAAAAAAAAAAAAACTCTGCGCAGATTGCTTGGACAGCGCGCATTACATACGATTCGTCAAGAACTTTTCCCGCATTGCAGAGCCTCTAACCCGAATGACAAAAGCAGGCTTGCCGTTTATAAGGGAAGCGGCTCAAGCGGAAGCCTTCAGTGACATTCAGCGTTGCTTATAATCTACTCTGGTCCTCATGCGCTTTGATGAAGACGCCTAGTTTGAAATTCATACCGACGGAAGCACCGCGAGGGACTAGGCGCCCTTCTCGTTCAGAAAAACGATGAACTGAATAAAGAGATCGCGTATGCAAGCCGATCGCAGTCTGTTTCGAGGATATGTATTCGACGATAGAGGAGTGCCTTGCGGCCCATACAAGATTATTCGTCGACTTCGAGAGGTTGTCTACGAAGTGTCTCCCGTCAGAGCGACACCATCACAGAGGCCCCCTTCCCGTGAAGAAGTTTCGCACATGGTGCGCTAAAGACTTATTGTGGACGCTAACGCACGCAAATGTTTTTTTCAGTCCTACTGGTTTTTAGCTTCTGCGTTTACTTATTGTTATTTTGGATTTTTTTTTCAAGGTAAATTTTCGAGCTGATGCTTATTTCAGAAGGAAATGATGCCGCGCATCTGTATAGTTTGTTCTTTTTTGCTGAAAGCAGCCGACAGGCGGCTTTATTATTTTGTTGTTACGTGAGATCCGACCGAACCGATTGATCGTGGCCACGAACAACTACTACCACATTTTTGCACATTGTCATAGTTGTTCTTGGTTGCTCGTATAGAATGCTCCCTCTCAGCTTTAAATTGTTTACATTTATTGCTGCCAAGAACTGCAGACATTTCTTTTGGACAACCGCCGAGCACGCTTCTTGGTTTCGCCGCCGCCGAGTCATTCAGTTCCTTTTGGAAGCAAGTCAGCCCAATACACAGCTTCTTTTGTAATCATTCTTTCGCTGTATTCCTCACTGCCTGGCCTGCCGTAACCACTACGTGACAATATCTACGACTGTTGCAGTTTACTATCCTAACAGACTTCCACTGTGGCTTGCTGTTTGTTCCTGAAGATAATTTCTTTCAATTACCCAAGTCAGTAATTTTTGGAGTTTTAAAGTATTCAGTAAAACTCGAGGTATATTGATGAAGATCGCAGGTTCTTAACAACACAATTACTGGTTGAAGTTCTGACCTTTCTAATGTTTCAGAATTATGCAGAACTTGATATAAAAGTTGCTTGCTTTCGAGAACTATTTCATGGTGGAAGGAAATGCAACCTATTTAAGGCAATTTAATGCAGGTGTGTAATCACTTGTAGTAAAAAGTCATCGCGACAATAACACCACATCGAAGTCTCCCTTAATACGGGTCTCTAAACATCCACATAGATTTGTCATCTTCGTGATGAGAAGCTATCAAGCTTTTGTGGCTATTAGCTGGTCAGCTTTTCGATTGCACGGACTACGTGTGTAACGTGAGCTCAAAGGCGCATCATCAATTCCCTAACGTAGTAATAGTAAAGCCGCTACTGAAGGTCTACGTCGGTCAGACCTTTGTAGACACTTGGATGCAGAGAGAAAGTTCTCTTGTGCGCCTTTTCCTGCTTTGCTGGCATGCGTTATTATCTTCCAAGACACCGCGAGTTGGTAAGCTACACAGAACTGCAAATATAGAAGTGCTATACCTGAGCGCAGACAACCAATTCCAATGGCCGCCGCGCCATTAGTGGTTAGGCTATGGAAGGTGTAATTTAGACTAGCACCTATTTAGACGGCTAGTCATAATAGGCGAGACGGCTGCCTCTTTTTTTTTCTGATTCTCAACAATCAGCTGCTATCATAATACAGTCGTCCCCACGTGCTCTGATTCACTGTATCATCAATTTGATGAGGAGAAACTGACTTCGAAGTGTAGACGAAATTCCAAGACTTCATTTCTTTATGATTGCGCTTATGCCAGCATAGTTTCTCTGACCACTCGGTGGTAGCTAGTCTGAATGCCCTTCAGAGTACCGTCCGTTTGCTCTTCCTCTCTCTGAGACTGCCTTGCGTGTTGACGTTTAAGCCAAAAATGGTGCTACGTAATTCAGCAGGGTCCCGTTACAAGCCGTAGACGTAGCTTGTGTACTTACTAGAATCGCTGTTCTCAGTTAAGTTAGCGTGGCCGACAAAGCAATGATCTTCGTTGACATAGTCGACTATGAAGTGGTAGACGAAGTTGAAATCTGTGAGAACGGTGAAGAAGAAATGTATCAGAGACTCATGTTCTTAGGATTTAGTTGAAAGCACGAATTTTAAAGCAACATTGAATATGATGAGTATTGTCAGGAGGAATCTAAATTCCGCGTTTAGTTTCTTTCATAAAACAAACTTTACTTAAGGCGCATTGCGGCATGGTGTCATGCCTAAGACAAAATGACTGTTCCGATTCGAAAGCTCCGGTCGCAGTCCAATATACACAAATTTTCGCCAACTAAACCTTGAGTTGTGTTGAAGCTGGTGCCAAATTGCGTTTTCTTGCCTTTCCAAAGAAGATTAGCATCAATATTTCTGAACTCATTTCTCAACTCAGTGCTCATTTCTAAGCTGTATGCCTTTAAGAAAGAGATACACCTTGCAACATTTGCTGCCGTCCTCTGGCAAATCGTGCCAGAAGGCATGCGCTTTTTCAGAAGGGTACGATTTTTGAAAAAATCCGTTCGTCTGATGGAACCCAAATTTATGTTCCTTCTCGTAGCAGTTTTTGAAGATAAATAAAACAACTGCCCATCTATATTGTTTTCAATGCTTGGTAATCGTCGGTGTTATTTATATCTTCATCACATAGAGCACTTTGGCGTTCACACTTTCGCTGAGATATGACATACATTGGCCGACTGTGGTTCTGTTTTGAATACACTGCTTTCTGAAAGATACTCACCTCCTTTCTGCTAGCCGGTTTTCGGACACATATGCACGGGAATGGTCAGTATTCCCTTCTGTTTGTAATTCCTAAGATACCAGATCGTTAACTTCATTTCTTGTTTTTTAGTATGTTTTCTTATGAAAATAAACTTGACACTACGAATGAGCAGCAATGAAAGAACAATGCCAATCACTACTGGCATGCTCCTAAAGCGGTATAGATGCTGAATGGTACGTCAAAACAGCGCTGACGGACGGCACGGAAGAAGACGAGACAGACACATGCGCTGAGCACATACAACAGAACGAATCAGCGCTGCTTTGCCGCACCATTCAACATGAACCAACCAGCCCGACTCAGCCCTCCCCTTGAATTCATTTCTTGTGCATCGGGCACTTTCCTTTCTGCCTATTGCCTCCGCTCATCTGTTGTATGTGCTCAGCGCATGTGTCTGTCTCGTCTTCTTCCGTCCCGTCCGTCAGCGCTGTTTTGCCGCACCATTCAACATGAACCAACCAGCCCGACTCAGCCCTCTCCTCGGTATAGATGCCTCATTGCTGAGAGGGTGACTTTATTTGTAATGCCGCCTAAGGCATCATGATACCTAGATTATTACATGATATTCTTCTAATGCCGCTAAATGCATTATAATCAAATTTCTTTCTCATATTGGTTTGATTTCAACGGCCGAAGGACGACACCGACAACAAAAGTGCGTATAGACCACGCGACGCATGAAAAAACTGCTATGTAATCACTGCTTCGTAGTTTTAATTCACTGTAATGCTAAAGCCAGCCAGCATCCAGAGAAATAATGAAAACTAATTAGAAGCAGCGATTATACTGCATATTTTTCTTCCCTACGTGTCGAATAAGCCGACTTTGACTTCACAGTCATCGTTCGGGTCAAACCAAAACCGAAACAGCCTGAGAGAAAAATTTTATTATAAATTATTCAGCGGTCGTAGGTGAATACCACGTGGCGATACAAGCAGAGTAGTGTCTTCCGCATCATTCTAGAGAAGAAAATACGCCACCAAAATTAGGTGTCCATACGTGTTTAAGGGTAAAATTTTGCACTTAGACCACTCACAGGTTGCGCAGCTCATGTATATCAGCGTACTGTTCGCAGCCTGAAAGGTACATGTGTCATATAGTCTGCAATAAAATGAAGAAACGAAGAAGGCGAAAAAATGAGTCAACAGCAGTCACAGTACTCAAACATTGCCTGTACTCTCACTGAGTTTTACTCGGCCATATATTATGAATATATTCAGTGGCTTTGTGGTCGGAAAATTGAAACAAAAAGGCGCCAGCTTAGTATCCTGCAGCTAGGATGAAACAATTTTCCTTTGCCTTGAAAGCTATCACTCGATAGTCGTCGTGTTGGACGTGGCCTCAATAACACACCCGGCCCTATAATACCAATGTTAAGGCTACCACCTCGTTCTCTACAGTCGTGCTATTTTTCTTCAGTGTTTATTCCTTGTGCATACATTCATGTGCCATACTTATAGCCTATGGTTTCATTGGAATCATTTTATGGACCCTGTGGCCTACTTTTCCTGGAACCAGTGGCCTACAGCATCGGTTGGAAGAGATTGAAAGAGATTCTCAAGGTGCCAGTCGATCGCAGATTGTCTTTTGCGCCATGTCGAATGCGGTCCTTTCCTTGCCGCGTATTGGCTTGCGATATCGTGAAAAGATGACAGCTCCCCCTTGGAGTAATCCACGGACACGGACGGTCCACCGAGATTTCGAATTAGAAAGCCACCAATTTTTACCACCTGACAAAATAATAAATAAGGCACAAGAGGCGACCTGCAGGAGACCGCGAACGAGGTGCTTTCTTGGCCCCGTATCTATTTGCAAAAATGTACCCGGATTATTTTGACCCGTGTGCAGGTTCTTTGCCGAAACAGCCACGTATGATCGCATTTTATGGCAGTGTAAAGAACAACCTGCACCGGATGATCTAGTGCAATTTCTTTTTCTTGAGCAATGAGAGACCACTTGTGTCAACTCAGGTCCGGGCATTCAAGCCTTGTCCACCGAGTGGGCGCTAAGGTCGCCGCTAGCCGTCTGCATCTACATTTTGACGAAATAAACAGTTTCCAAAACAATTGAAGCGTATTCATTCGAAGTGGCAGCTACCAAAAAATATGTTTAGACGCCTACCTCTATCATCATTTAGAGACGCGCTTCTGTTTTCATGTATTTGTAATTAACACGTGTAACTAAAATTGGCGCACCCTGCCTGACGCATATTTATTGTGCGAATTCCAGGAAAGCCACGTATTTAGTACCTATAATATTTAAGGATTTATGAAACTTTTCGTTATCCAGGTGCACACAACTTTATTTTGTTGAAGCAGCATTCCTAGGAAAGCACTGACTACCACCAGAAAACGGTAACTAAAGACAGAATCCAGATTTCACTAAGTTAGGTGCACATTCGGAGCAGATTAATGAAGCCGGCTTTGCGCGAAATGAACGCTACCGCACACGACGTACGAAGGTACAGAACAAAGAGAAAACTCCACAACGAGAAACAGAAAGCGCGAAGCTTTGCGCCTGTCCTGTGCAGCAGTCTCCACTTCATACAGCCGTGCCGGCGACTGACGGGAGAAGAAAAGCTCGAAGTCTCTGGACAATTCCCCGGCCGCGTTAGCGATGACCGAGTGAGCCCGGTGGGAGTATTAGAGAGTATTTGTAATATCGAAGTTTCGTGCTCGCTTGCTTTGACGCGAAGGGAAAAATACACGCGGCGCGTCCTATATATAAGGAACGGTGAGCGCCGGCAGCAAACCCGTGCGAAGTTAGTTTTAAACGAGCACTCCGGCACGACTTCGGGGATCCAACAGTGCTGACGCCCAACCCCGGAACTACGACCGACAGAGCTCCGTTCTTCGGGACGGTCTAGCTATGATCCTTCACACATAGGACGGTTACAGTACCTGGCAAGCAATTTTTGTTTCTTTCATTGAACTCTCATGCAATAGTGCACTATTTCTGCTTACTGCTATTTCTGCTATTCACTGCTTTCCAAGGAAGACAGCTCACAATATAGTGGGTCAATTTACACTCTGTTCCCAGCAACGAACCAAAGAGCTGTTCATGCCTACGGCCTATGAATCGGATCAGTGAGCGACTCACCACATGTTTTTAGCTTACCGGAGACGCCTCTTGCGCTTCCACGTTGGCTTGGGGGGAGCGGAGTGGGGGGGCAGGCGCGGAGACTGCGCGTGAACAGTCGACGTCCGGAAAACCAGCATATGTCTACGCTAATGCACCTTCCCTATGCTGAAGACGTCGATTAAACTGTCGCACCCCCTCTAACACGTTCACAACAAATCTTCCGACGAGGAAAATTGCTGTCCCTGGGGCACGATGCATTTCTTCCGTGAGTGTGAACAGCCCGCCCATTTTATTTACTGCAGGTGTTTTTAAACATTTCCGCCTTAAGGAAACCCTACTGCCTTTAATATTAGCCAAGAAAAAACTCCCTCATTCGCGGTCGAAATCCATCCACTTTGCTTGTGAATCGAATAATTGTGCTTTCTGTTCACTTTGGAAAATATGTTTTTGTTTCCTTGCATTCCTTAAACTGTTTTTTCCTTTAAATGCCCATCTTTGAAGTCTACATATGCATCTAGATCGAAGGCAAGAACGCAGAATGCTGAGAAAGGAATAACTGTCCCCTCATTCGCGCCCGACGTAGGCAGTGCGCCATTCGAAGCATTCCGCACACTCCTTGATAAGGGACCGCTGCAGGTAACGCGCCCGCTTTCACTGCTTCTCTTTATCCCTGGGGTAACTGCTTGCTCGATAAACGCGCCCTTTTAAAACAGCAAATGTTCTGCGGCTAGATTCAAGTGCTGAGAGAACAAAAAACTTTCGACGGAAGCATGCACACTGTCATCATTGAAATAAATTGGTTGTGGCTTAGCTCTGGTTTAACCTGGAGGATTGCGAAAACATCTGCGCGTAGCCATATATTGCTGCCTCAGCTACATTGCCCACAGTCTCGCCGCTTCCAGTACTCTTCCACGACGGTACTGCGCATGCGCGAGGAGCAATTGACGTCACTACGCACAGCTAGCGTGCTCTAGTCGGCGGCCCCGCAACAATAGCTATGCGCCGCTACTGCGCATGACATCTGGCGAGCGCGGCAGCGACACCTCTGAGTTACCCTCGCAGTGACGGCGGCGGCGGGCCAGTTGTGCGACGTGTGACGTCACTGCTCCTCGCGAATGCGCAGTATGGCATTTCCTCGGCTCCGCAAAATGGCTCAGCGACTAGCGTAGTGTTGCCTTCGCAACAAAATTCGGAATGTTGCGGTTAAAGTCAAACGCATGCTCGAAGTGACATCCGACCTTAGGTCAGCTGCGAGTCCACACTGATATGTTTAGTCTCCCTGTATTGGAGCTGAAAATAATTTCTGTTTATACGGTAGTTACATAAATATGCTGTTATTTCTCCACTGAAAAATCAGTCTGGAGTATGCGCCTTGCGCGTATTGCCTTATTCTTGCACCTGCAGCATTTACTGTCCTGTACGGCAACGTAATATCGAAGATAAGGAGGATATATCAGCTCTCAAACTTCCTGCTGGCCTGTGATTGCAACTCACGGAGTTCTGTCTCCGGAATTCGTAAAAACCAGAGTGTACTGAGCCGTGCTGCCGTCCTCGGATAAAGAGATTCTCTGGAAAACTTCGCAGAACACAGGCGGCTTGGATTCCGAACTGGCAAGGTCGTTGAGCACAGCAAAATCTGAGAGGACCTGCGACCACATCAACGCAATAAATGCAGCAGACAGCGCCAGATCGACATCCTACATGTTTTATATTGTGTTTTGTCATCGTATTGCTAATAAAATGATGAAATATTGCCGCCTTGTATTATGTTCTCGTGAGAAAGAAATGTGCTTTCTCTATTTCACTGTTCATTATGATGGGCAAAAAAATTTTCCCAAAACACTCAGTTCACTTTGCTCTTTCTCTAGATTCAGACACTGCGCAGTCAATGCAGCAGTGGTACTAAGCACGACAACTGGTTTAAACTGTTGTCATGTAGAAAATCGAAGACTCTAAACAGATAGCACATTTGTAACACTACAGGCGTTTATTGGCACGTACTGAAAAGGGACACAGAGGGCACCACGACACCTCCATCTAAATGTAGTTGATAGTAAAGGAATGGTCTTCTCGCTCATTTTCAGTATTTTAACGTTTGTTCTGCAGCAATAATGCTGTTTGTACTGAGCAAAGAGAATTTAAAAACATTATCGGCCTTTTATTCAAACTCCCTCCCTGCAAAGTGATGTGTGGATCTCAAATTGAGTGCACCACATGCCTCTGCAATCCGGGTCATTTTGTTGATGTCGACCTCAATATTTTACTCGCTAAATCAGCCGGTAGAGCCTTATTGTACTGTTTGATTTTTCGAAGATTAGAAAGCTCCGTTTTTGATGACAATGGTCGCTTAATAGTTACAATGCCGTAGTTTATATCAAGAGTAGATTCATTTATTCAACACATTTCCTAATGTACCACCTAGTTCTCGAAACTGTCGCGTCTGACCAGTTTCACTGCCTAACCCGCCATTCTGTTGATATAAACTTGACTGTATATTTGGTCCAGAGGTTAAAAATTATTTACTCTCTTTAGAAGATCAAGTTGGACGGGGAAAAAAGCTGCTCTAGTCGCAGCTTGACGATATAGGCTTCATTGTGGGCAACAAAATATCTCTCTCTTCACAGTGTTTAATCCGATATTTTTAGCACTTTGATGCCAGCTTGTTATCTGGCATTTTAAGGGGAGGCTGAATGAAATATTTCAGATAAGCCACCAATCTATATGCAAAAATGAATCATAGTTAGCGGAAGGGAAGTAGTGCACGTGAGCAAGCTCACAATAGCTAGGGTAGTTTGAAACGTGAATTGCACTGATGAGAAGACACGTGTTTCAGAGGTTGACAAAATGTAAGGGTGCTCAATCAGTTAGCCACCAGCAGGCAACCACCAGCACAATGATAGTTAGTTGCGAAATCCTTAATATAAGTTCCAGATTCCGAACAGCAATCATGAGATCACCATCGAGCTCTTCATCTTGAGCATCAAAAAGTTTGTGCAAGTAGAATTACAGCAGATCTTATCATATTGCAACTATGAACCTTTGTTAAATTTTCAGTGTTCTTGATTCTCGCTAAAATAATTTTTAAAACTATGTCGTACCATCGTCGAAATGTCACATTCGCAGGTGCGCGAACATTTACTTTAGTTTTAGCTCAATAGACATTCAAGTCACCTATTTTGGCTGGATGCCCGAGATTTAGAACAGGATTTTAAAGTAGCCTAAGCAAAACATGTATTCATGTTTTAAATGAAATTAATTTCCACCTATTAATCTGTTAATGTCCGCATTCCTCCCTTGCAATGCTTAGAGGTCTGCAAATGCACAGCCAGTGTCGAATAACTCGCAGTGAACTGTGAAGGTTTTCTTTCCCTTTCCAAAGAGAAGCTGCTTGTTGTGCGAAGAAAGATTACTTTATACGGCTGCACTAAACCTGGACATTATAATGCCGTAAACACCACATGGCAACTGAGAACACCATAAACACAGAACTGCTTGTCATCCATGTGCCGCAGTTCTGCCTGCTCCTCTCCAGCTCGCCTTACCCGGCTGCGCTTATAGCCAGTGTCTTCCGCAAGTAGACAATTTCGTATTGCCATCATTCGACGTAATGCTGAAACTATACGTGCATCCCTACAAATTAAGAGAGAATAATAGTCTACAAAACTTTGCGTAGTAGAACTGGAGCAACAATATTATACGAAAACCTTGGTCACAAATCCGCCCCGCGGTGTCTCTACGCGCAGTGCCTAAGAAAACCTCGCTCTGCCCTCCCTTCGGCGTGCATGGATATTCATTGCTCAAAAGTTGATTTCAAAATGGTATATTCTTCGGAAGAAGTTTTTACACATGAGTTTTATTCATTTTCAGAAGATAAAACACCATTGTTTTATCTTACCTGCATCGCACCGCACTCCTGCGGATTTAGCCGACAATCTCGTGCACAGCGGCAAGGGACAGTTATCAGAGGCGCTAGTGCTGCCACCATGAACATGATGAAATTCTTGAAGGAGTCCATTCCAAGGGCTCTTTGAGAGAGATGAAAAAAGGTGGCTGCAGCCTAAAAAAAAAGGAGCACAAAGATTTCATCTCCGAAAACAAGCATGCAAAGTACCTTTCGTACCCTCTAAAGCTTAGCTAAGGCATCCCAAGAAAGTCCACTAGATTGAAGAGGTTCACAGCTGTCTAAAATGACAATCGAATGCCCTGTTAAAAATTGCAAAGGTGCACGTATCCCGTACATAATTTAAGTCTCATTCAAAATTGGAAGTATGGGGCACGGAAAAAAAATCCACACAGAATGTGCACCACTTTCGAATGAGTGCGAAAACACGGATTTGTGCTGCAGCGTAGAACACGATGACAAGCGGGCTGTGGTGGGCATGTGCCATTAAGCCTGAGGACATCATCATCATCACTGCTGCACGATGGAGCAGGTGGAAGTTTGTGAAGACGACAATGTGCAGAGGATAGCGCGAGATTGTAGTCCACTTTAAAACTGGGCCAACAACAGGACTGGGGTTTTCGGCTGTTTCATGGTTTTTACATGGCTCATATACAAAGAACATTGCTTCACTGTCTTAAATACCATGTTTAAAAAGAAATAGCGACAATAACCTCGTGCGCTTGTGCAGTGGCGTTTGAAGCTTGTCTTTTCCTGCCGCCGTGGGTTAGGCTCCCTTTCGTGGATACTCAAGGGATTTCTGTTTGCTAGACTCTGAACCTCGGAACATAGTTCAGCACGACAGGATTTCGCTAGGATCTGAACTCCGGATTAGCGCTTTCACGCTATAAAAGCAGTAGACGCGCAGCAAACAACGCCAGAAATAAAAAAATTCTGGAAATACTTTGTGGCTGTGTTGCTATTTACCTTTCCAATTATGCGCCAGCGTTTTCCGTACGGTACGAGTAATACAGACCGGGGAGCAACGGGGCCAGGCGCGGCACGTCTATCATATGGTCTCTGGGCATTGCAACCGCCCTCTATTTAAAGCCAGGTTTGGCAATTACTTCTGGTTGTCCAAGTCATGATCCAGTACAGCTGGCTGTAGAAGGTTTTCTTTTTATTTCAACATGGACACTGAAAGCCAGAGTGCTACGTGGCGATCAGACATCTGTTGTGACAATTCTCAAAACGGAGTTGAAATTTTTCATTAATAATTACTTAGCCTTCACTCTCGCGCAAAATGTTTCTAGAGGAATGTGGAGAAAGGTGGGTTAATTGTGATGGTGGTGGGGATCCCTCTGTTGAGGGGAGTTTAGAGAGCGCCTGTGCTTCAAGATAGCAGCTTGCTTCTTACTGTGTCCTCGAAATCAATAGTGCTTCGGCTTTTGTCGCGAGAACCGTCCAAACGTAGACCTTGGTGCGACCGTGTTCCGTAGTATATGGTGGGTGCAGAGAAATGCACCTAACACAGGTTGCGTCCCAGCCTGGTTACATGGAAGGTGTTGCCTGCACTGCACCCGCCTGTGGGTTCTCCTCCAAGCATATTCCATACTCCGAGGGTGCCCGGAAGTAGCCCAAATCCGCTGGGATTTGTAAATCTATAATGTAAAGCATAACAGCTGTAGAAACATTGCCTCTCACGAGAAGAATAAAGCATACTGAGTATAGCCGAGCGCGCTGTGGACAGTAAAATGCAATGCGTAACTTTAGAAGAAACTATGACGGAACAATGGACCGGGAAACAAGTGCTAGTAACGATATCCAAACCGAAATGAAGAAAGCAAGATAGACATGAGCGGAGCATGTAAGCCCAAGGCTAAGTGACTGCTGTTCCTCTGGGGCAATGTAGTGTACTGCACTGCAGGAGGCGTCGCAGGGGGAGTCAGAGGGTCATGTGGAAGGATGAAATTAGAGCGTTACGGGCATAATGGGGCGCAGCTAGCAATGGAAAGGCTATTTGTAGGAATATGTGAGGTGTCTTTGTCCTGCAGTGGACGTGGTAAATGCGACACCAGGCGGCAACATTTTTGGGACTTTGGCTGTGTTGTAGAACAGTGAATCTTTTGTCCTTTCTCCACTGCGGAAACTTAACCTCCTCCTAAGAACATGAGAGAAAAGCGCGATGCAACAAGAGGAAAAAGAGAAGCCTGATAACATATTGTTGTGTATATATATGCGCCATATATTGCTAAAAAACATCGCAGTGAGGATCAAGGCCGGAGAGATGCGCATCTGCTGGCAACAATCTTCGATATGCAAGCCGACACACTGTTTGAGTGAGATATTGTAACATGTGTTTTATTTTATTCATTACAGATTTTTCGGTGGATATGCCCGGTAGATAGTGGAGGTAGATTCTACAGCATGGAGGGCATTAGATACATGAGCGAGCTCTATATTTAAAAGATAAAAGAAACTCAATTTATCTAATAAACTCTAATTTTACTTTAGTGTCTAGATTATAAGGCGAAACTGAATGCGGTGAAAAATTGAAGTCGAGCTCAGCTTCTAAATTTTCTTATTCGGTAATATGGTTCTTAATACCGAATATCGAAAATATGCATTTTATAGTGGGTTGAGATAGATTTCACACATACATAATGATAAAATGTCGCTCACATATTTTATGCAGCAAATTAAGAAGCTGTTTGTGTACTTTATAAAAAAAAGTTCGTGTTTTCCGCGACACGACACGCGCAGCAGTACTTTATAAATATGCAATACGTGAAATTCAACTCAACGAGTCTTGGAACGCGTATTTTTGACGTTGACTATTTGGAACCACATTTGCGATTAGAAAATATCAAAACTGTGCTGACATTCGGTCTTGCCAGTCCTCAATTTGGCCCTATAAACGTGCCCCAAAATTCAAAGTCAAAAAGATGATTACGTAAACTCACTTTATTAAATGCATATTTATATACCTGTATCAAGTACATTACGTCCACTATGCTGTAGAATAGACCTGGACATACCGAGACATGGTATTGTCTCATCTCGCACGCCTTTCCACGTGAAAATCTGTTCTGAATAAATTGGAACACCCCGATACGACAGCTGATTATTGAACCCGGATCAAAATACGTCCGGACGACAGAAAAAGCGCTAGAATATATAAAAGGCAAATAAAGTTTAGCGTTGTTTGATTACAACTGGCTCTAAATCGGTACGTAATAATCTCGTACTATCTTACTTTTTCTGCCAATCTAACGACACAGAGATTGATTAAGTCGTTCAACAATTTTATCAATCATCGCAAAACTCGTTCCATGAGCTTTAGGTTACTTTTTATTTTATCGCTGTGCGTTACGCTGCCTAGGGAAAGATTTCAGTACAACTGTATGAATAATGCATCGCTTTGGCGCAGAGAAGACATAGACGCTGCTATACATGATTTTTGCTTCGACGCCTGGGCGCCGCCATGTTTGTTTCACTCGAGCGCCACCTACCGCCGACGCCATCGTGGGCTGATAATTTGCAGCCCGTGGGCTGCAGCCGAAGCAGCGTGCGATCTCTGGAAGTGTCATTCGCCTGTTTTATTCCTGCCACGCCTAGAAATTTTGGGGGGGGGGGGGGGGGTTCATCTCGTGTCCATCCTCGTGTGTGCTATGCCACTAGCTCCTGCAATAACCAACTGGGAGCAGGCGACCATTCTTCGACGGAGCGAACGATCGACATCGGTGAGTGCCATGCTCGCAGTTCACGCGTGTAGTTATTGTCGCCGGTTGCCTGTAGGGCAAATGCGGCATGGTGTTGCATGATAGAAAAACGAAAGCAAAATGTGTTGAAATACAAGATCGCGGAGAGCAATCGAATATCTAGTTTCTCATGGAGCACAGTTTCTCATGAACACTTTCGCTGCATGCTTGGACATGGCGAGTGTAACAGTTTAGATGCTGAGCTTGCGACAGAGTACCCCGTTTGCAAACTGAACATTTTAGGAACAACCGCGAGTACATGACCGAAACGAATCCACGTCTGATCATTGCAATGTTTGTGTGAAGGGGATACGCGCGATGAAATTGAAATTCGGTCCCTCCTGCCGCTTACGGGCTGTTCGCACTACGAGCGATACAAGCCAGTTCACTGAAAGCAATTCGCATTCCCGCCTACTCCACTCCCGCCAGTACTCACTTTTACACAAATAGCAGAATGTGTAATTACACGGTCTGATAGGATGGCACGCTAATGGAACGCTATTACCGACTTACTGACAGGCCGAATCGCCGCGCCTGTGTTGAGAATTCCAATCTCAATCGGGTCGGGGTACTGCTGAAATCCCTGCGTTTGTTGTATCTCTGGCACGGTTATGCATAGTGTGGATTTTTTTTTTTTACAGTGCACTCGATGTAATTTCAGTCGAATAATTTATTACAATGCCTGACAGAGTTCACCGTCCTGTGCATGCCGTGTTTTTTCATCTTACGTTGCCGTGGCTGCATTTTTTCTCACTTTTCAGTTGGGTAAAAGATCATGTCGCCGCTTCTATTCAAGGCATGCTGTGCAAATTGAATTAGTATTTTTGTACTAACGACATGTTTATTATTTTTTTCAGGTGGCGATGCCACACCCTCCCAATATTGACAATCATGCGGGGCGGCGAAACGAAGTTGTGGCCTAATTTGTGAAGTCCTTACATCGTGTACTGCTGAATTAAAAGAGCTTTGTCAAGGCCGTCCAAAAATTTTATCTCTTAAAATTATGCACAGAGTATAGTTTGGCAAGCCAGGCGCTGCGCTTCGTTCCGCGCCCGATATAAGGCAGAGGGTTTGTTTCTGTCTGCATTTCGTTCACAAAGTGCGCTAACGTTTCAACTTTTTGTTGGCGCAATTATTATTTGTTCACCAACTACGTCCACTGCCAATGCAACTCGGGACCAGCGGGAAAGCGGTGAAGAAATGAACACCGCAGACGCGCTGAGACCTTCGCATAACATGGTGCGCATACATACTGGCGGTGTTTTTTTTTTCTTCTTTCGTCGACTATTTCCGTAACCCACAATAAAACAATGATGTCTAGAAGACGTTGGCGTTCCCTACAACATTGCTGCTTTTGTTATACAGACGCACTTGACCACGCACTTGACCGGTAGCTAAGCAGCCGCGGACGTTGCTCCGCGCGCCGGATTATCAGCCCAGGGGAGGATGGCACCAGTGGAGTGTCGCGCAGCGCTCGTGTTTGAGGGTATTTCTACCTCCCCTGCCCGCTCCTTGTAAAATGGTGTATAGGCAGTAAAATGGAAAGCTTGCACTAAGTCCAAAGGTACTATTGAGTCGCACCAAAACTGTACTCAAAAACAAGAAAAAAAACTTTTGTGTGGTCGGTATCAGAATGGTCATTTGGAGATCGTTCAGTTATGTCCTGCCTCTCTTTGCACCATCGTTCTATATAAGAGTGACTGCTAATTAGCATGATACGTTGCCAGCGACGTCCTCAAACGTCCCATTATTGGCCCAGCAAAGGTGGGCGCTCACTGTCCTTAGAGAATGTTACAGCAAATAATGAGCGTACGGGTTACAGCAAATAATGAGCTTAGGGGTGATAACTTGCTTTCTGTAGTGGTCCCAATGGTCGCGGGTTGGTAGAAATAAATGAGCAACGAAGAAAAAGCAGCACAGAAAGCTTGGTTGAATTTTCCTGTTCTTACACCACCATCGCACGCCGGCAGGTATGACCAGATATAATGGCTGAAAAATGAAGTTTCCAAGGAAGCAAACATTGGCGGCAAATATGTCACGGGTAAATGCTTGCTACGAACTGCACCTTCGGCTTCCAGCCTAGGATGTTGCCGTTTGGTGCAGTTGCTCCACGTGAGCGAAATCGCAGTGTTTTCTAACTCGCCGAATGGCCTTACGCGCCATAAGATGATTTGAAAGTTATCGTTTTTACGTTGAACATACAGAACGAATAAATTTCGTCAGTTACGATGCCTAATTATTTTCTAATAAAAGCGTCGTGGAGGATACAGGGACCAAGTCTTAAGCTACGCTCCTCAATTTCACTCAGCCTTCTTGTAGCAACGAACTACTTTGAAGCACTTTATCGCGAGTTCGTTGAGCCTGAAGAAAGCACGTTGAGATTGCGTCAGACAGTATAAGCCGCGGTACTGAGTCAGCCGCCGTACTTCGGCGCACTGGAGGCAGGAGAAGTCTTTAATGTTGGCAAGGTTGATAATGTTCGAAAAGATCTCATCATGTCAAGTGATAGCATGACGGCCATCAACGATATGTGTTCGTGTAATTCATGTTGCCTGGTGAAAAATGTTTTTTGAGATGGCGCCCAAGTAGTCTACAATCCTGTTTTAGTGTCGCGTTCGGTGCTTACCTACGTGGCAAGTATATTAAGAAAGATCTTTGTGGGTTTGTAAGGCCACTGGTCATCCAATCATGCGTAGTTGCTAGCATCTATTACTGCAGTACGCAATGGCTAAAGTTTGCTCGGTTGTAAAACTGCGCCCCTTCCTGTGGAACAATGCAGGATCTAGATGTATTCGACAAAACTTGGACTTGAGTTGTGGTGCCACTGTAAATAATTTTAGCTCACGCACAGCAGATCAAGAAACAGCTCTCTGCAAAGGGCCACTCGTCGGATTCCGCGCTAAATGAAATTAGATCAGATATATTGAAATCGTTAAAGAGCATTTGGTGGTTATCACCTGAGATAAAAGACACCGCCGCGGTGGCTCAGTGGTTACGGCACTCGGCTGCTGACCCGAAAGACACGGGTTCGATCCCAGCCGCGGCGGCCGAATTTCGATGAAGGCGAAGTTCTAGAGGCCCGTGTTCTGTGCAATGTCAGTGCACGTTAAAGAACCCCAGGTGGTCAAAATTTCCGGAGCCATTCACTACGGCGTCTCTCATAGCCTCAGTCGCTTTGGGACGTTAAACCCCAATAAAACCAAACCAAACCAAACCTGGGATAAAAGCGAGATGCTGGCATTTTGTCGCTTACAGTCTCGACACATCTTAGCATTTCGCTGTTTATCTAGGAACTGGTGCCATCAGTATTTTTTTAAGTTCTCAGACGCGTGCTAATCAATCCACCATTCTAGTGGTCCTTGTAATGTGACCGGGATGCACAATTTATTCTTCTCAGCTGACAGCCACAGCCTTAAGGCCGGAGTGTAGCGAAGGCAGGAGTTTTGTTTCAAGTGCTTTCGCGTTACCCGTGACTCAGAGGTTAAAGCTGCTGGGCACACTTGCCATCCAAGCATTTTGCGAAAGTAAATACCTAGGGTTCATTGCGCTACCGAGATGTTTTGAAGGGGATTCTGTTTTGGGCTTTTTATGCTAGTGTAAGCTTTTATTGATATTTAGTTTGTGCTAGTGTAGTTTATGTTTTTTGGGGCACTTTTTTACTTATACAGCTGGGCAGCGATCTATTTTCTGACCCTTCCTAGCTCGGGTTCGTTGTGCTCTTCGTGCATTAATGAACTGGTACTAAGGCCCGCAGGAATCCACCGCCTTCGGTTTCATTTCAGAACAGTGGGTTGAGATATGCAGAGTGTGGAAGTGTTTATTTAGAGGCTAAAAATTAGTCAAAATAAATTAACTAAAGTGCATTGAGGAATGCAAAACAGGCATCTTGCTTCTTAATAAATGTACGGTATTGATTCTTAGGAGCAATTCTTCCAATTGACGTTATGTCAATCTAAGATGAGGAAAAGGAAGCAGGAGGAAAAAAAAGCATTTCAAAAAAGTTCTATCCGCGTGTCAAAACTATTCATCAATTTTTTTTTTTAGTCAATCGTGTTCGCAGCGCTGCGTTGACATAGAGATAAGCATCCGCCTGGCGTTCAAGAGGACTGAGGTTCGAATCCTAGTGTCATACAATGCCCCGCTAGATAAAAAAGAAAAATCCGCCTACCGATAAAATTACATACCGAGACCTATGGTGAACCTTCATCTCGGTGACCAGAACCGACAACGCACTCCGTCACCAGAACAGGATTCTTCTACCTTAGGCACAACTTCCTATATAAACATAGCAGTTAACCCTCGGTGCTCTGCCCAAAGCGGCTGCGGTGCAATGGACGAACGCGGTGGTCAGACCTGTATCGCGGGTTCGTCACAGACGTTCGTCAAAGACGTTCGTCACAATTGCCTTTATCTTTTGGCGCATCAACTGGCTTGCTCTTGAATGATGCCTATCTCTTTGTATACCAGTGCGCATTGGTTTTTGTGCGTCAACTGGCTTGCTCTTGAATGATGCCTATCTCTTTGTATACCAGTGCACATTGGTTTGTATCGGCCACCCGCCCAGATATTTAAAGAATTAGCTTCTTTAACCATATTTTATAACAAGCAGATTACATTGATCGTTATAGTCTACTACCAAAATCAGCATCATGACAGGAATAAATTTTTTACGGTGGTGGGGAAATTAAATCCGCCGTAAAAAAACTGCATGATGAAAATAATCAAACTCATTAGGTTCTTTGAGAACTGAATATCAGTAAAAGCTTCCTGGCCTAGCAGAAATGCTGAGTTCAGTAGCCTTACGACCGCTCACTATGACGAATTCAGCTCGGAACTCAGTGCGCGCTCGCCTCATGTGCGAAATGTTTCACCCTAATTCACTGAGGTCAGCCAGTTGCGCATTTATTTAAAGATGTCGCGGCAGGGTGCCTCTCATGGTTTCGAGTAGTGCGAATAAAGCTTACCTGCAGTTTTAGAACAGCAAGACTACTTTCATTTTCCTTGTTAATGAAAACGGCAGGTTTGATGAGAGTATGGCGGAAAATGCAGGTATGGGATGGTTCGCTATGGCTGTTGTTTTTCTCTTGTAACTTTTTCGATTCAATTCGCTTTCGTTGTTACGCTTTTAGGTTCAACTATCGCTGTTTCGCTCACAAAATAGATCTGCAGACGTCAGGAAATTCATTTGAAAAGGCAGAATTGGATGGACACTGCACATATACCTTAAGAAAATAATTGGCTGTGGCTTAACTCAGTTATGCCTGTATATGCTTAGCGAGAGGAACGGCTAATCTTATTCATTAGCTTGGTTACCACTACGGTTACATATTTATCGTTTAGTTCGTCTCAGTGTTTAGGTTTTGTTGTTACCAATCATTGAGTTGGTTTGGTTTGGTTTATTGTGGCTTAACGTCCAAAAGCGCCTCATGCTATGAGAGATGCTGTAGTGAAGGTCTTCGGAAATTTCTACCACCTGAGGTTCTTTAACGTGCACTGACATCGCACAGTACACGGCCCTCTAGAATTTCGCCTCCATCGAAATTCGGCCGCCGCGGCCGGGATCGAACCCGCGTCTTTCGGGTCAGCAGCCGAGTGCCGTAACCACTGAGCCACCGCGGCGGGGTCCAATCATTGAGTTATGGTTACATCAAAGACTAGGCATTTTTAAATTATAACGCGTTGATTTTCAAAGTCTTCAGCTTGTTGTTTCTCAATTGCCACAAAGACGGCCCGATGGTCGGTGAAGTAGCAAGAAGCCCTGACACAGTACTGGCGTCGGCCCTGGCACAACATGGCGAACTAGACGACGAACCATCCTCATCTGAATCCACTCGCCTGGCCGCTTCGTACTTTCGACGCCTCTCGAGGCATGCGGCTCGTTCTTCCTCCGCCTCCTCGGCTCGCTGCCGTCTCCTCGGCAACGTAGAAGACAACCGCTCGCTGACGCTCGGCTCGCTGCCGTCTCCTCGGCAGCGAGCCGAGCTTCAGCGAGCGGTTGTCTTCTACGTTGCAGCAATCCGTGCTTACGCACTCATTAGGATGTAGTAAACATTCTTTGTAGTCTTTTTTCTGCAGTCGCAATACTGACAGAGCAGTAGAGCGAGTAATCCTTGTAGAAAGTGGGACGCAAATTAAAAGAAAAGTACCCAATACTATAGCCCACTGGTAGCCTAACAGCGCTCAAGAGGCAATTACAGATTGCCAAATGTCAGCTGTACCCCTCAAGCGAGAAAAAGCACAACGTCATTGACAATATGGATGACGGAGTTTAAATAGCCGCATAATTCTGCACAGATCTGTAGAGCAGCCTAAACTTTTAGGATGATCGCGGCGAAGCTAGTAGTGTGCTCGAATTATACACACCAGTTTGTATCGAGTGTGGAAAAAAGCAAGCATTATTTCAAAAGCAGTTATGTAAAACGGGCAGTGAGAATGAAGTAACCGCAGATTTGCTGCAGTTTAATATCGAAATTACGCTGGCCACAGTTGCCGTTCAGTGCACACTGTGCCTCACGGCCATGAGCGTACCTGAACCTTGAAAGGGTGGTAACATCATTTTAATTCTTACGATGTGGCAAGTCAAAACTTGAAATCTTTAGAGTGATCAGCTTACCTGTCGTTTTTTAGAACGTTTATACAAAATTACTTTTTTATCGAATTAAACACACCTTAGAATTCAGAACAGGAAAGGACGAGCTTGGACTTGAGAACGTCTACATTATTCCTTTTAAGATAAGGAGAAATTATTTACCCATTCGAAGCCTCAGCAGTCATGCAGGTATTACGCACGGCGTACGAGAAGCATATGTAGGGTGATTCCTAAAATATCTATATAGGTTGCGCAACGACCATAGTCATCAAGCGGGTAAGTGATAAATTAAAGGTCAGGCAGGCGTCAGGCAAGGAAACACGACCTCACCAGCCCAGTTCAAGGGGTGTTTAAATGAACTATTTAGAAAACAATGTTTGGGGCAGTTTATCATAAAAGCTATCGGCAATACCTTACGAATCTTCCATTTGCTGATGACATTGCTTTCCTCAGCAGTTAAGAGGCCGAATTGCATAGCAAGATCGCGGACCTAAAGTGAAAGCCTAGCGGTGGAAGTAAGAATGATTTTTCTGCAAATCTGAAGTAATGGTTTACGGTTCATGGGGATTTAGAGTGCCAAAGCGACTGAGGCTATGAGGGATGCCATAGTGAAGGGCACCGGAAATTTCAACCACTTGGGGTTCTTAAACGTGCTCTGACATGGCAGAGTGAACGCGCCTCTCTATTCTAAACTAACCTAATCAAAACCAATGTTCAACTGTATGGGAAGGGACCGACAGCGTAATGTAGTTAGCAAAGCGATTGGAATAGTAAAGGAATCCACTGCTTAGGGCAGCTAATAATTGCAGATGCGGTCCACCAGAGTTAATTAACTAAGTATATTACAAGGCGCTGGAGTGTATTTCACCAGCATCCTCCGGTGAAAAAGAACTCTTTCTCAGTGCCCTTAAAAGGAAATTATGTAACAGCTGTATTTTACTGGTACTAACCTATCGTGCAGAAACATCGATGTTAAACAGTTGAACTTCAGGTCAGCACAGCCAGCTAGGGAAAGCAAATACAAGCGTAACATGCAGGGAAACGAAGAAAGTAGAATGTGTCAAGGAACAATTGCGAGTTTGTGATGTAATAAAAATCGAGAAAATCATTTGGTCATAAGCAGGGCATATAATACGATATCAAGATATCCGATCGTCTTTAAGCTTAAAGGGCGGGATTCTAGTAGAAACGCCAAGCGTAGTACAGAGCATGAGAGGATCACGCGGGCGGATTCGATATGAAATTTTGCTGGAAGTACTTGCCCGCTGCTGCCAGAGCACAGGGATATTTGCAGTGTAAGGGGAGATGCTTTTGCCTACACTGAGCATAGTTAGGAGGATGATGATGGGAATATTAACACGAATGACCTTGGCATGTTACATTGGCTCGACCGGTGAATTGTTGGTCGGTTCTCAACTCTAAAGCTTTTCATATCCGATAGAAAAATTTGACCCACCTCTAGTTTGCTTCATTATAGCCAATTCTTCCACCATCGTTATATTCAACAATCGTCTCAGTCACGTATAAGGAGGGGTGGCTAGTAAAAACCCTTAGAAATCATTGTTGTATATAATGAGCGTACCAGCCTATCCCTATCCTGGCGAGCAAAATGATTTTAGGCCAGCAGAAATAAAGAAAAAAAGGCGCGAAAAACAAGTATTGGAAGCTTACCTGCATTTCGCTGACATTCAATAACCAGTGGCCTTGCTATAGAACATACGCAAGGCATAGAAAGAAAAAGCAGTTCAACGCAGACATCATTTTTAGATAGCCTCCATGTAGACGCTGGGCGCGTACGACATCCACCCGGCTGCGCTCCGGTGCTATTTCTCAGCCAGAAACCAATTTCCGAAACTCACAGAGCTGGTGGATGATCTTTTGTATTGAAAATAATATAAGGTTTTCGGTTTCTCTTTCCAGAATCGGCACAAATAAATGTTTCCCGAAGGCATATACAACTACTCCGGAAAAACATCGACAAGCTGGATAGTAGAAAACTGCGGCAAGATATGCTCATACATTCCCCTCAGTGTCCCTGGAAACAAAACGTTTTATATCACATTCGCCCACACATGCTGAGGCTGATTGGAAAACCTTCAAATAACGCTAAGCAATACAGATCAATCAATTTATCGCGTGAGCAGTCGGCTTTCAGCGGGCTTTAGCAAGCGGTAGCTTTAAGATGTTGGTTGGTTAATGAGGTTTAACCACCCAAAGCGACTAAGGCTATGAGAGACGCCGTAGTGGAGGGCTCCGGAAATTTAGACCACCTGGGGTTCTTTAACGTGCACTGACATCGCACAGTACACGGGCCTCGAATTTCTCTTCCAAAAAAATTCAACCGCCGCGGCCGGGATCGAACCAATCAACCTTTAAGATGTCTGTTTTTGCAGTGATCGTAGAAAGAATTTTTCCAATAAAGCCTTAGCTTCTCTAGTGAGCTTTAATTGTGTAAGTTGTGCTCCTGAAGCGTACTGATGTTTAAGTGTCGAGCGCCTAGGTTGCAATCGCTTTTAGTTCGAGTCTTCGGCATGGACCTCCGTTTGAAGTATCTCTCAAAAAGCCTTTTTTATTCTCTTTGTAAGGTCGTTGACTAGGAGACAGCGGGTAGTTGCTGGTTTTTGTCACAACGCTGCTAATGGCTAACGTTCGCGCGGCCGTAAAAGCTGCTCGGCTTTCTGCAAAAAATATTTCGATACAGCCACGCAGGACAGGATGCGTTAAACAAAAACTTTGGCGTCAGCTCCAGCAGCACTGTCATAAACCTTTGCTTAAGCGTACGAGGTGAATAAACTGGTCCATGCAATGCTCAGCTTGCCTGATCTGTGTATAAACATGGATCGAACTGATACGTTCTGTAATTACTGCTTTCAAAATAAAAGTGCTTGCTGGTGCCAACCTTAGACGATGGCAATCTGGTGCTCTGGGGTGTTTTAGTATTGTTCATTATTTCGACCTGTAGTCTCGGCCCGTAATTACCCTCCAAATGTCTTGAAACGCACGTTTCAAGCCATTACCTCCGACAACAGGTTGGCCGTGGTAGTCATCAGAGTCAGCATTATCAGGCTGACTGCGCCCACTGCAGGGCAAAGGGCTCTGCGATATCTTTCCGCTTAACCCTCTACAGTGCCAGCTGCGGCTACCCTATCACCGCAAATTTCTTAAACTGATCCGTCCACCTAACTTTCTGCCTCCCCATGCTACGATTCCCGTCCTTCGGAATCCTGTCGGTTAACCTTAAGGATTATCGATTATCTTCCCTTCTCATTACATGTCCTGCGCGCCCATTTCTTCCTCTTCATTTCGGCTAGGATGCCTCCACGAGCGTTTGATCCCTGACCCAACCACCCTCTTGCTGTGTGTTACTGTTACATCTATCATTTTCCTCTTCATAGCTCGCTATGCTGTCCATAAGTTGAACCCTTTTCCTTGGTCCTTAGGTTTCCGGCCTAACGGTGAGTACCGGTAAGATAAAGAATTTGTATACTTTTCCCTTGAAGGATAATGGTAAACTTCCATTCATGGTTAGAGAGAACAGACCAAATGTGCTCCACTCCATTCTTATTCTTTCAGTTATTTTACTCCCTGATCCTGATCAGCGGTCACTACCTGCCTAATTAGACGTATTTCCTTACCACTTCCACCACCTCGCTAGCACTGGTGAACTGCTGTTTCCTTTTAAGACTTTTCAACATTACTTCGGTTTTCTGCATGCTGATTTTAAGGCCTATCGATGTGCTTTGCCTGTCTAACTGACAAATCGTGATTTGCAGTTCATTTCCTGAGTGATTTAGGAGGGTAATATTATCAGCGAATTGTAGACTACTTAGTTATTCTCTTTTAACTTTTATCCCCAAATGTTCCCAATTCAGGCCTCGGAACACCTCCTGTAAACATGCGGTGAACGGCACTGGAAAGATCCTGTCTCTTTGTCCGACAGCTTTTCTTATTAGAAATTTATTGCTCACCTTATGGAGGACTATAGTCCTTGTGCAGTCACTATATATACTTTCTAGTATTTATACAGAAGGCTTTTCTACACCCTGACTCCTATATGCGTACATGACTGGTGAAGTTTCAACTTAGCAAAATACTTTCTCGTAGTCTATAAAAGCTGTCTAAAGGGGTTATTTGAAACCTTCGCATTTCTGTATCACATGATTGATGGTGTGAATATCGTCTATTGCGGAGTGCCCTTTACGAAAGCCTGCCTGGTGACCTCGGTGATTCAAGTCACAGGTTTTTCTCACTCCTTTAGTATTATCTTAGTAAATACCTCATAGACAACGAACAGTACGCTGATCGGTCTGTAATTTTTCAAGTCCTTGATGCCTGCTTTCTTATAGATACCATGCTAGCGCTCTTCCAAGCTTCTGGTACGCTCTAAATCGTGAGGCACTGCATTTAGAGGGTGGCTAGTTTCTCCAGCAGGACCCCCTATCAGAACTTCAACAGATCTGCTGTTACCCGATGCTCGCCAGCTCCTTTCCCCCCCTTTGTATTCCTCATAAACTTGGCAGCGCTCCTGACAGAAGTGCCTGATTTCTTCTTGGCAGCTGATAACTACAACTGCAAGGTTTATAGCATTGGTAGGTGCGAATACCTTCCGGGGGAATTTTTGGCCTACGAACTAAATCTCCCAATCCCGGATTTCTCTGATGCTTGTTCCTATCTCCTTGGCCTTGAGGTTGCACGGAAAAAGCAACCTCACTTTCCAAGGACCCAGCAGTGGTAGCACCTGCCAAAGCACGGCAATGGCGATCATATATGAAATAAGTAAAGACAATTCTGCATTTGAGTCATACTCATGGTCAATCAAGTCATTAGCGCAGTCGATGGTTATCCTTAAAGCGGGGCTTCAGTCCAATTTCATGTCTAGGTCTGATGTCTGCTTCCCCTTGAAAACCGTGTCCCGAACCGAGACCGATATGAAAACTAATGTACTAGCGCATCGAATTCGCACTTTGTCCAATCGTGCTAAGTTGTCCAGCAATTCTTAAACCACTCGGAGATTGTCCATGTTTGAAAATACCTAGCTGCTAAGCACAGTACTTGAATTTTATAAGGTCCCATACCTCGCGTTCTTTGTGCGTTCCATGGGTGTCAACGAGGTAGTTTATGAGGCTTCATACCAAGGGGCATTTTTCCTAGTAAAGGTTGTTATCAATGTATTTTATGGGGATTCCTACCTCGGGTTCATTGTGCCTCATATCTAACGGCCTACTCGTAGTAAAGTGCTACAGAAACCCACAGCTGCTTTCAGTCATTTGAAAACGGAGGGTTTCGGAGACTAGGAACAACTCTGGATTCTTAAATACTAACAAAATCCGCAAAATAAATTTAAGACAGTGCAGAGTAAACCAGAAAAAGTCTTTATTTTGCTTCTTATAAATATTGCTACGGGTCGACTCAGAGAAGATGAGGCCGACGAAGTGAGAGGGCGCTTGGCGCGTGCTCGGGCGCTGAATCCTGCGCGGTGGCTTGTGTCTTGGCGTCCGGTGCGCCCTGTGCTTGTGTTGTGTTCAGTGTGACTGCACCAGTGTTCTGCGGGGTGTGAACGTCTCCTGCCACGTAACATCTTGGTGGAGGTGAGGACTTTCCCCTTCCTCTCGTTCTGGCCTATTCCATCACGGAGCTTCGCAGCGGTCGCTACACCGGGACCGCTACAATGACGCAGCCCGGTGACTCGCCAAGTCCCACTGCCACTACATTCATGGTCATGGCTCATCCCCGTGACCCCGACATCTTCTCCGGTGCCTCAACTGAAAACGTCGACAGATGGATCTTGATGTATGAACGCGTCAGCGCCCATAACAGGTGGGACCCCACCGTCATGCTGGCCAACGTCATTTTCTATTTGTCTGGCACAGCGAGGCAATGGTACGAAACCCATGAAGACGAATTAACGAGTTGGGACACCTTTAAAGAAAAGCTTCGCGCTCTCTTCGGACCTCCAGATGCTTCGAAGCTCGCAGCCCAAAAGCATCTCGACTCGCGTGCTCAGTCCACCTGTGAAAGTTACATCACGTATATTCAAGACGTCCTTGCCTTATGTCACCAGGTTGACAACTCCATGTCGGAATCGAAAAAGGTGGGCCACATCCTAAAAGGGATCGCGGACGACGCTTTTCATTTACTTCTCTGCAAAGGCAGTGATACCGTGGATGCCCTTATTAAGGAGTGCCGTCTCTTTGAGCAAGTAAAGAGCCGGCGCATCTTTCCACAATTTCAAAGACTTCCCCATACGGCCGCCACATCTTCGTGTGTTTTGCAGCAGCCGCCAACTAGCCCACCTCCCACTTCGCCTCTCAACATCAACGACACAGTCACCCGGATCGTTCGCCGCGAAATGGAGGCCTGTGCACCTGCGGCCCTCCAACCTACCATCCCCAGTCACCCCTTGCCCGATGTGTCCCTTATTCAAGCCGTCGTACGAGAGGAACTCGCAAATTTGAATCTCTCACCTGCCATCTGTTCCATCGGGAACTCTAGCGTCCGGCCACCAACCAGGAATGCTTACCGTCCCAGGGCTCCGAACTTTCGTCGCTACCGAAATCCAGCAGAGTGGCGCACGCCTGATGATCGTCCCATATGTTTCAACTGTTCCTGTGTCGGTCACATTTCCCGGCACTGCCGCAATAGATGGTTTCCGACTCCTCGCACCGAGCTCTCCTACGACAACCGTTCAGATATTCCCCGCCGTTTTCCGCCCCGACCACCTCATGACCAATCAGATTCGGCCAACGATCTCACCAGCTCCCGACCCCGTCGTTCTTCCCGCTCTCCATCTCCACGAGGCCGTCGCTTCCGATCCCCGCAGTCCCTTCGATCATCGGCTGCAGCCTCATACGACCGCTCTGACTTGGAAAACTAGCTGATGCAGCTCCCGGAGGTGACGCTGCATCCACGACCAGGCCCACAAATCCTCTACAGACCTCCCACTTGAACCAACTAGACGTTTGTGTTGATGGTGTTCCCGTGCGTGCGCTTGTCGACACTGGAGCGCATATCTCTGTCATGAGTGCACAACTTCGTCGTCGTTTACGTAAAGTTCTCACGCCAGCTCGGTCTCGAGTGCGTGTCGCGGACGGCGGAACAGTTAGTGTTGACGGACTCTGCACTGCACGCGTTAGTGTTGCTGGCCATGACCTTCCGGTGCAGTTCAATGTTTTGACCCCTTGTTCTCATGACCTCATCCTCGGCCTCGATTTCCTATCAGAACACTCCGCCCTGATAGACTGCTCGCACGGCATCCTCCACCTCGATCTCCCAGCCATCGATCCTGAACCCTTGCCTTCTCCCAGACTATATTCGCCCGACCAAGTTTCTCTGCCCTCCCTAGCCGCCTTATTCGTTACCCTACGTCCTACCTCATCAGTCGCCGATGGTGACTACTTAGTCGCCCCTATTTCAGATGTCTTGCTGCACCGCAACGTTGCACTGCCCCATACTGTCGCTACAATCAGGGGAAACAGTGTGTCACTTCCGTTAACCAATTTCAGCTATTCAGCCCAAGTCCTTCCACCTGGCATATGCGTGGCAACGTTCTCACCTATTGGCTCCTGCCAAGTTGCCCCATTGGACACTGCCCATGCATCAGCTCCTGCAGCCCCTGCTCACGATCCTACTTCGACTGACGCGATCACGGCAATGATGCCCTCCGATTTGCTCCCTGCCCAATCTTGTCAGCTGCGTGCGCTTCTCGAGTCCTATTCCGACATCTTCGACCTCCACAACAGCGCCCTCGGCCAAGCTCTTACCGTTACGCACCGCATCGACACCGGCGATGCTCCTCCTATCCGCCGCCGACCATACCGGGTCTCCCATGCAGAACGCCAGGTCATCCAGGCGGAAGTGGCAAAAATGCTGGAGAAGAACATCATTGAGCCCTCTCACAGTCCTTGGGCTTCGCCCGTCGTCTTGGTCAAGAAGAAAGATGGCTCGTGGCGCTTTTGTGTGGATTACCGTCACTTGAATAAGATCACTAAAAAAGATGTCTATCCGCTTCCTCGAATCGACGATGCCTTAGACTGCCTCTACGGAGCCAAATTCTTCTCCTCCATAGACCTCCGATCTGGCTATTGGCAAATTGCTGTGGATGACCAGGACCGGGAGAAGACTGCGTTTGTTACTCCTGATGGCTTATATCAGTTTAAGGTTATGCCTTTCGGCTTATGTAACGCCCCAGCCACTTTCGAGCGCATGATGGACTCCTTGCTGCAAGGATTTAAGTGGTCCACTTGCCTGTGCTATTTAGACGATGTAATTGTGTTTTCGCCCTCGTTTTCGTCCCACATGGGCCACCTTTCACAAGTTCTTTCCCTCTTTCGCCATGCCGGGCTGCAGCTCAACTCTTCAAAATGCCGTTTCGCGCGTCGCCAGCTCAATATATTAGGCCATGTCGTCGATGCTACGGGGGTTCGTCCCGATCCGGACAAGATCCGAGCAGTAAAAGACTTCCCAGTACCCCGTTCGAGCAATGACGTCCGAAGTTTTTTGGGCCTTTGTTCTTACTTTCGTAGATTCATTCAAGATTTTGCCGACATTGCTCAGCCGCTCACCGATCTTCTTAAAAAGGATGTTAGTTTTTCCTGGGGGTCCTCCTAAGACCAAGCCTTTGCCCACCTTATAAGAAAGCTTACCACTGCACCGGTCTTAGCACATTTCGATGTGTCCGCTCCTACGGAAGTCCGTACTGATGCTAGTGGCCATGGCATCGGTGCAATCCTTTCCCAGCGTCAATGCGGCACACATCGTGTAATTGCCTATGCTAGCCGTCTCCTATCCCCTTCCGAGAAGAACTACTCCATTACCGAAAGAGAGTGCTTGGCCCTCGTCTGGGCTGTTGGCAAATTTCGTCCCTACTTATATGGCAGGCCATTCACAGTTGTGACAGATCATCACGCACTGTGCTGGCTTTCTTCTCTGAAGGATCCTATCGGTCGCCTCGGTCGATGGGCGCTACGACTCCAAGAATATGACTACGCTGTGATCTACAAGTCTGGCCGGTTGCACAAAGATGCCGACTGTCTCTCTCGTTACCCTGTTGCCCACTCTAATACTGTGACGAGCGCAAGCACCATTGACCTGTTCTCTGTAACTCCGTTTACAACTATCGGCGAAGAACAGCGTCGGGATGCGGAGCTTCTCTCCATCATCGATCGCCTAACGTCCGCCCCAACCGACCCTTCACTGAACCGCTTTGCTCTCGTTGATGGTATTTTATACCGCCGGAATCTTCAACCAACTGGTCCTGACCTTCTCCTCGTCGTCCCGAAGCACTTACGAACAGTCGTTCTCCACGAACTTCATGACCTCCCGACTGCTGGCCATCTAGGCGTTACTCGCACGTACGACCGCATCCGCCGTCGGTTCTTCTGGCCTGGCCTCTACCGCTCAGTGCGCCGTTACGTTGGTGCTTGCGATGAGTGTCAGCGTCGCAAGCGCCCTGCCTCTGCTCCCGCTGGCTTTCTTCAGCCCATTGACATCCCTCCGGAGCCGTTCTACCGTATCGGCTTGGACCTGCTCGGCCCATTTCCTGAGTCCACTTCTGGGAACAGATGGGTTGCAGTCGCCACAGATTATGCCACCCGGTACGCGATAACGCGTGCGCTCCCCACGAGTACTGCCGCTGATGTCGCCGACTTTCTTCTTCAGGACGTCATTCTTCATCATGGAGCACCCCACCAACTGCTCACTGACCGTGGCCGCACCTTCCTTTCCGCAGTGGTAAACGACATTCTTCGCGCGTGCTCAACTAAGCACAAGTTGACGACCGCTTACCACCCCCAAACTAATGGCCTCACTGAGCGCCTCAATCGGACGCTCACCGACATGCTCGCCATGTACGTCTCCTCTGATCACCGAGACTGGGACGTCGCACTCCCATACGTTACATTTGCATATAACTCCTCCCGCCACGACACTGCCGGATACTCTCCGTTTTACCTCTTGTACGGCCGTGAGCCTCAACTGCCGCTTGATACATTGTATCGAACGTCTCCTCCCGCACATTCTGAATACGCCCGTGAAGCCATTGCCCACGCCGACCATGCTCGCCAAGTCGCCCGTTCCCGCTTGCACGCCTCCCAAGCTTCTCAGCAAGAGCACTATAACCGCCGCCACCTGGACAGTGCCTTCTTGCCTGGGTCCCTTGTATTGCTCTGGGTGCCTTCTCGCCGTGTAGGGCTCTCGGAAAAGCTTCTTTCTCGATATGTGGGCCCGTATCGCGTGCTGCGCCAAGTCACAGCCGTCACATACGAGATTGAGCCTGCCTTCACCGAGTGCAATTCCCGTACTCCACCCTCCGATATTGTGCACGTGTCGCGCCTTAAGCCCTACCACCTACCCTCTTCTGACACTCGCTGAGCCGCACCGCGACGGTGCTTTCACGCCCGGGGGTCATGCTACGGGTCGACTCAGAGAAGATGAGGCCGACGAAGTGAGAGGGCGCTTGGCGCGTGCTCGGGCGCTGAATCCTGCGCGGTGGCTTGTGTCTTGGCGTCCGGTGCGCCCTGTGCTTGTGTTGTGTTCAGTGTGACTGCACCAGTGTTCTGCGGGGTGTGAACGTCTCCTGCCACGTAACAATATGTTATAATACTTCAAGGAAGAAGAAATTTTTTACCTGTTGCACGTCCCGAATTCGCTGTTACGTCCATCTAGGTGCTCTCAGAAAGGATTTCATTCTCGTGGGTAAACGATCCGCAGAATTCCTTGCTTGAAGACTATCGCGTTATCATCCCAATGACACAGGGTATTTTTTCTCTTATTTATATCATTCACTACAGAGAGAACCACTCATACAGCAGCTGGAAATAATCTACACGTGCTGTTGATTTGTTTCAAGCACTCTCTAAGCTGTACCGAACAGTACACGTGCGGCGACAAAGTGAATGGTCAGTGAAGGGTCAGTTTCGCTTAAAGCAAATAGGCTCTTTTCTTCGCAGGTGCAGTTGCTTGATCAGAGGTGCCCTTGTGAGGAAATTTTTAGATGTCTATCGATCATAGAGTGACTTGTTCCCTCTGACAGCTTCCCAGACAGAGAAAAAAGAAATCACTGTTATCACCAAGGCACGGAGTTCTACGATAGTTGTTTGTTGAGGTGCAAAATATAGATTACGCAATAGAAACAGATGTGCGTTCTTTCTGGCAATAAACTGGCAGTTTACTTCAGCGTGAGCCCAAGAAGTTCCCAACGAAACGTTTTTACGAAAACTTTTGACGAAACGTTTTTATTTTTTTCCCACCCAAAGTGTGGCTCGAATTTTCCGAGCCCTTCACTATGGTGTCTTTTATCGCCTGAGTCGCTTTCAGACGTTAAACCCCATAGACCAACCAACAAAGCGTGATTCATCACAGCAAGTATTTTAAATGGGAACGTGGTTGCAAAACTGCATTCTATAGCTGCCTTTTGATATACAATGTTTTTTTTTCAATACTTTGTATTGGAACCTTTTACATGCTCAGTCTTAACGTTCTCTCTATTAATATAAATGGAAGAAGGATTATCCCAGCTGAAGCTCAAAACTTTCTTTATGACGTCAAACACGATGCAAGACCACTATCAAGTGGCAGTGTACACAAACTCAATCTCGTCTCACTGCTCTTGAATCACGAAGCATTGGCTGTTTTCAGTTATAAATCCTCAATCATGAATCGCCAATAGATCCTCACAAAGCAGCAATGTGTTCAAAATGTTCTCCTTTAATTTAAGGGCATGGAAAGAAAGCAGCAGCCTTCGCCTTTGGATATGGTTTTTTTATAAGTGCTTAAGATGTTGTTAGATAGAAAACCTTCTGGGGGTATGGAATTAGGCAATAAAGCACTTCAAACAGGCCAGTATTTTGCTATCTCTCAATGCAGTTCTCTTGCATATTGCCTACAAGAGCACCCTGGGACGCAATTTTCGTGCAATAGCCATGTAGCAAAAACTTCCACTAGGCACCAATGAATTGCCGAAAACAGGAGGCATTCTGACCTGGCCTACAGTTCGCAGTTGTAAACAAAACATTTTCAGAGCTGCATTCGAGAGTAAAATGCCTTGTAGTAAATCATAGCCAAATAATGTTTCTACCTTAGAAACAAAACGAATACCTTGTTCTCTAGTATTTAGTTTCTAGTCGCTATTCGGGAGTAGTAAAGCACTGACATTGGTACTGCTCTGGCTTCTACGCCATAGTAACACTCACCGTAGTTGTTGCCTTTAAGAGTGGATTGCATAAGCATTAGATTTCAGATTCACTGCAGCTTTTGTTGCAAATTCTTTGTTCTCTTTGCTTAAGTTTCTTTCAAGTTTTTACGCCTCTGAACCAAGAAATTTGGGCTCCTGGCTCCTTAACAATGCCTGCAGTGTTGCCATGGCGCCGCTCTTTGCACATATCATATATCACATAGTGGTGACAGCAATCGGTCGCCAGTAAGACAGAGAAAAGGGCTTCTTAAGAGACTCTTTATTGTGCTGACTCGTGCCCGGAAAAAACTGCATGAATCCGCGGCCGCGATAGCTACAAGCGTGCTTGCTGGTCGTTGGAAAGAATGCCCGCCGCTTTGCGCCGTTCTCAATTTAATGCTCTTAACAAAGTTTAAAAATACGCCGTACAAAATAGCCAGAAGAGTCTAGAACCCCAAAGAATTAGCTCCGCCTGGTTGACATCAATCGAGGTAAATTTGCCTATAAATCCAGCACTATTTTCGCAAAAAACAAAGAGGTTTTATCGCATCAAGTCTGCGTGTACCCCAACTGTGCATACTGGACTTAGCTCCTGCTCAGTGACCAGGAGTTTCAGGTGTCAAAACGTGCATGAACACGCTAGCCGACCTGGCAGCCCGCAAACATAAAAAAAAAAAACCGGCGCCTCGTGGACCACTCCTTCGGCTATATCTCGTTTGCAGCCGGTCCCAGCGGGCACTACAGTGAAGAGAAGTATTGATTCAATGTCAAAGCAGGGTGTCCGTGCTCAGCTTTCAAAACAATTTACTCGCTGAAACAAAAATTTATTCCGAATAAACTTTTTAAATGAAATGCGATTGAACGATACCATGCGACTTACAATATTTCACGCTTCTATTAGGACCATTTCACTATGAATTTAAGGGCTGAATACCCCGCATGAAGCAATGTTTTAAAAAGTAGAATTTTTTTTATATAGCTTTTGTTTTGTGATCTCTGCAACAGAATATGATATTTGCTAATAATTTCAAAATCGCCTACTTTTGTTTCTTTTCAATTTTTTTTTAATAAAGAATTACAAGAACTTCATTGCAGATTATTGTTTCTGAATGCTTAATATCTTCCATTCTCCCAAAGGAGGGTCTATTACGCATAGTCATGTGCAGAATATTTTTTTTCACCATCTTTTCGTGTAGATTTGGTTTTTGGTTTTGGTACCGTTTGGAAAATTGATATCGCGTCCACACAAAGAATTTTCTTTCTTTGCCAAAAACAAGCTGGGATATTGAGAAATAGTTGTGCAATAAACTATAGTTTTTTCATAGAGATCAAAACTTGACTGGTTCACAGCCAGGCTCGGTTGGTGTAAAATGCACTATGTGGTTTGCAATCAATTTTTTATCTTCTGCAGATATGCGGCAATTACACCACCGGTATTGCGGGTTGGGAGTTTTGTTTTTAGGTGTTTTTCTGGCAGCCCACTCAACTTTATATATCCGTCCAACAGATGGCACCCTCACATTCATTATCTTTTTCCAGAGAACAATCTTAAACGTACTGCTCATGATTACTGACTTGATTACATTCACGAAATGTCCATCGTGACGGAGGCCTGAACTGCGGCAGAAATTTGGATTTATTCTTCTTTTTCAAATCGTGTACGTGGATATTTGCCTAGCTATACTCAACCCAATATTTTTTTTTACTTAAGATGTCCTCATTTTTGGATTCCGGACACAACGCGGACAGAAGAATTGCGGGATAATTTCCTACAAGTGCGGCCGTGACCATTGTCTTGAGGACGCGAAAAGCAAAGCACCTGCACTAATACTTTGATGCAAGCCGGCTTAGAACACCACGTTTGGTGTCCCGAAGTGGCAACTATACCAGCGTCGTACGAAACCTCCACGACTTGTTGCCTTTGAAAGTGGCAACTTTTATTCTCCATTTCGAAAACAAATGCCCTCATTTTTTACTCTGGACGTGCAACATTCGGCTGATACGGTATGTTGCTTAAAGTCATCAGGAAGAAGCGCCCTGAACTGAACCACACATTCGCTGGTTTTTTTTCCTTCTCACTGGATAAACTACTGTCAGTTGCCTCAGAGTCGAGCCTTCGTTCGCAATTAGTTGAATGCATGTAGCTTCCAAAGCCTGCTGCACACTACTACTGGAAACCACGACGCCTCCGTTTCGCAGAGGGAGGCCTTGGTACAACCGTGATTTAAGACAGCAGAAGTGACGCCGAGCTACTTCCGTAAACGGTGCTTTATGCCACACTGCGATGTTTTTTCTTCTACATGATACGATTCAACCTTTTTTGTAGCTACCGAATAGAACGTTCGGCTACCAACTTGTCAGTATCTGCCTGGTTTAATTCCAGGAAGGAGATGGCCAGCACTCGTTCAAACCAGCAAGCCACTGTCGCATACCAGACAATCAATGTATACTTCCTTCTGCGGCCTCCTTTCCATCTAATGCCTTCAAGCCTTTATCATCTCCTGGAGGTCTATAAGGCGCGCCTGCTCTCACACCGAGCCTGTCGTCTACTGCTATCGATCAGCAGCAGTCGGGCCATCTTACTTGTATACACAATCGGCTTTGGCCCTACTGCAATTTATAGATTACAAATGATTCAGCCCTACTCCATGTCTCCTAACGTCAAGCTTTGATCGTTCTCCCTTCTTCCTGTAGTCTACTGCCAAAGTCCTCACTACATCTTCGGCCAAAATTCCTATGCATGATATGTGCAGGTGGACCAACAACCAATTTTAGTTCCATTTAAAAGCATTCATAATCATCACCATACACCTCCCGCCTCGTTTTCCTCCTATCTACAAATCCACTTAGACCTCCTGGTCCGTCAGGCTTCAATTCTTTGTTATAGTGTACAGAATTTTTTGTTTTAACATGTTTTTACATTTATTTCCTATTTTTCTGGCCAGTGATTTTATTTTTCACCTCAGGAATCTACCTGTTATCTAGTCCAGCATCCCCGACAACCTACTATGAGTGCGTTCGTGTAAGCGTGGAGTCTAAGCATCACGTAGGATTTTTCCGTCTGAAAGGTTTCTGTCATTCGGAGTGCTTTGGGAGCAAAGCAGATGAGTTGCTGCAACCTGCCTCTGTTGCAACGTCATCCGAGCGAAACAGTATTTAGTTTTTTGTTTTGTTTTTTCGGAGGAGTAAACAATAAATGACAAGCAATGACGAAATCGGCGGTTGCTTGGAGGCGCCCAAGGTGGAAAAACGAAGTAGTAGAGATCCATCGGAAGCACCCAACGTGCAAATACGAAGTAGTACACGATCAAATTGGGTGCATTTTAGAATTAATGCCTTAACCGCAGCGGTGGCCTCGTAGCTTGAGCATCTGCCTCGCATGCGGCAGGTGCGAGGTTCGATCGCCAGTGCCGCCGGGTGCCCACCGGTCATACAAATGGGTACAAGCTTCCCCTGGCCTGGTGCTTGGCTTATTCAGGGTGAAGTGCTGGGGCTATGGGTCTATGGCCCCACCTTGAGTAAACGAAAATACCTTGCGCCGTGGCACTCTGGCCGCAGAAACCCTTGCACCAAAAAATTCACAATACTTTTAGTTAATGCCTTCCGCAAGGATGATGTTTAGGCAGAGGAGCTTGACATCGCTTGTTGCGCAGTCATTTGCCTGTTAGGACAAGCCCCAGTAGCACAAACGGGGCTCTGAATTGTGGGCCGTCGTGGGCCCGGCACGGGAAGCCCATGAGGGCTCGACGTGGGATATGTACGGGATTTGCAACTCAGCATCGCGTGGGACCCACAAGGGCAGCCCAGTGGGCTTGCTACAAAGGACCAGCAGGGGATCCCTATGGTCTGCATGCATAAAAACGATAAAGGGAGCTTTCCTCGGTCCCTTGTTGGACCCAGAGGGGCAGTAATGGGCTTCTCAGGGCTGTCCTGCAGCGGCTATTATGTGGCAGTGCCGCGGGGACTCACGTGGGCTAACCCATGCCAGGCCCAATGGGCTAGTCAAAGCAAGGCCCACGTGGGCTAACCCAAGCAAGGCCCACAGCCAAATCGTCCACTTTCGCTTCACAACCGGTTGTGCTTGGGATGATCGCTCCACCGCCCCATTTCTTCTCCCGATTCGAGACACCTCGGCGCGCGCTATTTTTTGCCCATCCAACCAGAAACGCGATCTTTCATGCATTCCGCGAGACGTCCATTGGCCAGCTCCTTCACCTGAAATCCCGGCGTCCCCCGTCGTAAGTCGGAAAAAATCCCACAACTCGTGTAAAGAGAAAGTAGAAAAAGAAAATAGCGGGCATTTGGGTTCGAACCCAGCCCCACTGCGCCCACTGTGCCAGGTGGACACGCAACGCATATGCTAAGAAGGGTTATTTTTTTGTTCTTTATTGCCCGTAGGCCACGCAGGAAAGTTGTTTCATGCGTGTTTGAGGGGCACTAATTGAACGCGTGGTCGGGTGCATGACCTAGTAACCTATGTTTGGGATGTTTTGTGGTCTTTCATTGTTGAAAAATACAAAGAAATATAAAACAAATATAATGTGCTAATTACGCGTCAGAAATTGGACAGAATGAAAAGGAGGTGTTATGGCGGTTGATTGTACTGAAACAAATAGTGTGTATTTATAGAAATGGCGCAGCATGCCGTGCTCTGTAAGCTTGATAGGGATGAATGATAGGTAATCGATAAGATGGGGTTGTAACCGACGATGGTTATCGGTGATGTATTGTGGATTGGTAATCACTAAAAATGAGAAAAGCAAAAAAAAAAGAGGAAAAAGACCTACCGAGAATCTCACGCAGCGGAAGTTGTACATCGCATTACTTTAAAAGAGATAATGCGCGAAAAAGAAGACAGGACGAAAGAGAAGGCACGGCGAAGCCAGGCGTCATGAGACGTCTGGCCCTGAGCATTGGCAATGCTCAGTATCGTGAATGCACCTCACGCCTTTCGTATTTGAATCAATAATGTTTTGAAAATCAGTGTCGTAACATTGTTGGTTTGTAAACAGCCGATTCCAATGCTTGCGGGGTCATCCTCCTTTACTTACGGCGCATTCCGCATTATCGATGCGATGCGTGATGTTTTTTCGGGGCCTTGGGACACTCCCCCTCAGGATGCTTATCGCTAATTGCTCTCGCACGTATAGACCATATGCCTCTGTAAACAACGAACACAAACCATCAAACTAATTTTAGTGATGTTACCATGAAGGAAAAAAAATTTCTGTATGCAACTGAAAAATAATTTTGCGGTATTTTGTCCCCCTACACTGTGCAATCTATAATGGCTGGTTAAAAAAGGCACTGAACAGTTAGAAAGTTTCTGTCGGCGCCCAGCATATAAGCGAGGCGGAGGCAGTACTTAGACAATAGAGTGATTTCAAATGCGCACTTACGTCCATGCAGCACGACGCCGTCGTCTAAACCTCCTCCTTCACCGCCGCGGCCTTCACCACTCAAACACCAGTAAATGTTACTGTTCGCCACTCACGTCTTTCGCAGCGAAATCATTCATCACTGAGACAAGGACGATAGCGTTCCACCATTCTTGCACTCGACCTACGCGTAGGAAGTCGTTGTCATCTTCGTTCGTGGATTGATCAAGGAAACACAAGTAAAAGTGCAAAAAAGCTGTATAACACAAATTCAGCGAGGATGAGCGAGTGCCAGCGCCTTTTCCCAGCTCCCTTCATCGCCTCACACTCAACCCAACCGCAGGAGAGAAGAAAAACTTGTCCCAAAGCAACGCACGAAAGGCCAGGAAGCACTTCTGCATGACGTCACCGCGCAGTGACCGGACACAGTTAACGAGTAGAATCTAAGCCTCCTCGCCAGTTCATGGAAGCGTCGCGGGAGAGTGTGGTCGGGAGGGCGGCTTAAAATCTGCGGTATTGGGTTCTAGAGTGAGCACCTCTGCGCCAATTTGGAGACGGGCGCTGGGAGGGACAGGACAGACACGGAGGAGACCTCGGGCTGACAGAAAAACCAGGGATGAGCAGGTTTTTTGTTGCGACTGGACGCAGGAAAAGCAGGGAAGGCGTGGGTGGGGCGAAAGAAAAAAGCTTGCAAAACAATTTGCGCATAAAGACGGGCTACTCATGTGACGTTTCGGCAGGTGATTTTTTTGTTTTTACTTTGTTCTCTCGAGCGTTGTATCTCTTGGCTAGCTCGAAGCGTCACCCTTTAGGGAACACCCGATGCTGCCGGCTCCGTTGAGTTAACCTTTTCGTGTTCGCGGATAGAAATGTTCTGGGCGATTTGTGATTAGTATCTCTTCCATATAGGGTGAAGGGTGGGGCTGGTTCCAATAGTGTGCGCTATCTGCGCTTTGACAAGCTGCGTTATTAATGGGTGATCACTTGGCGAAAAAGAAGAGGGAAGAATGCCTGCACGAAAAGCAAGAATTCGCTTTGCCTTCATCGGTGCGTCGCTACAAACGGCTGGTAGCGGAGATTAAGAAAGCTGCTGCAATGAACGACGACAGTAACAAACCTTTTGCAGCCTCTGGCACAGTCGCCGGAGGCTGGCTATGTTCATCAACCAGTCATGAAGTCCATGCGCCACATGTTGCATGGAGGCGACGAAAGCGCTTGTAGTGGTGGCGTAGTGAAGTGCATTAAAACAAGGAATAAACCTTATGCTGGCCGCTTTCTCCGCTCGACCGTAGCACACCAGAAAAAAATATAATGCGATAAACGCACAAGAAGCTCGACAAAAATCTCAGGTAAAGACGCGGGTTCTTTTGTTATTATGATGTTCAAAGAGCAGCTCTTCATGTGAGTGAAACGTGCAAGGACTTGATTATCTGGTGCTATTCAGATAATCTGGATCAGATGTGGATATTTACATATTTACATCTGATCTAAGATAAGCAGGCAGGCTAAATGTGAAAATGTGAACTCTTCCCGTGTAAAACTAATGTACGTGGGACTGTCGATAGGTGTTCCCCGGCAACTCGCTAACGGCACATGATGTTTCTTCATTGTGAAGCCCGGAGTAATCTGCGCAGGACTTACGAAGGCTGCTGGCGGAAATATACTAGCCATTTTCCCACGCACAACCGCCTTGGCTTTGCCAGGGCGCTGAACGGGAAGCCCCTATGGCGGATGCCCGCAACTCATCTTCATGCAGCCCGCGTCTTTCATGCACACACTGCACGTTTGGCCACTGCGCAGCCGGCGCTTAGCCCTTTTCTACCAGATATGTAGGACACAATCGGGGAAGATGTTTGAATCACAAGTGTGCCCTTGCCCACCCCGTGTATTTTCTATGCAGGACCCACGTAGGCTACAGGCGGGATTACTGGTCTTAGCCCGCACACAGCCTAATTGGATCCGCCAGGGTGCTGCACGGGCAGCCTCTATTGGGGGGGGGGGGGGGGGTGCCCGCACATCGCCATCATGTAGCCCCATCTTTTACGCAGACGAACTACACGCAACCCATGCTTACCCTTTCATACCCGATTAAGGATACAGTCAGTGAAGACGTCGGAATGGCAAATGTACCTATGCCCAGCCCATGCGGGGCGGCCGCAGCTGTTGCTCACAAATCCCAAACTGCATGCCTCAAACGCTTCGCCACTGTGAAGCCCAAACTTTAGCCCCTATATTTTCCACGTGCGACCCATGTTGGTTGAAAGCGGGAATACTAGCTCTTTGCCCACACAGAACCACTGCGGCTCCCTCACGGTGATGTACGGGCAGCCCCTGTTGGGGTTACCCGCACTTCACCTTAATAAAGCCCGCATCTTATTCCGCATGTATCAGTGGTGGGACCTAGGTGGGCTGCCCAGTCTGTTTAAGCCCATGCCTAGCTGAAGATGGTCCAATTCAGGCTAGAAGTGGGCAGCCCAAGCGTTTTCTGCCAGCACTGCACCCATGGGGGACCCATGTGGGTTTACTGCGGGTAGCCACCAGCCCTCATTTCCCATGGTTGACCCACTTGGGCCGGCCACCTTGTGCTACTGGGGATAACTCAGCAAGGCTAACGGGTATCATGATGTGTGCAGTGAAAGTGAACAACCTGCATTCTTGGCTATTCACCGTAGCTTGAGTTGTAATTTATATGCTCGCAGCTCGCAGCTCGCAGAATGTCAACAAATAATTTGTGTAATTAGGATCTATTTTACTCCCATTCATGCACCACATAATAGGAGAACCAGTAGCATAAAAATTAAAAATGACTAACCGGCAGCACCAAGTGCATCAGTGTTTAAAGGGTGATGCCAATAATTGGAATTATAACTTTCACTTCTTTACAAGCAATAACGAGAGCCCTTACCGTACATAACAAGACAACGTGCTCACTGTTGGAACCTTTATATCTCAAAAAATATCCGAAGGAATACCGACAGATAATTTTAAACCTGAAGAAGGAAACCCAATGGCAAGTGCATCTTTGCGCACGTCCATTTCACGTGCAAGAAATTTTCTGTCGAATTACTGAGCTGGAAACGAATTGGGTCTGTGATCAGTCCTGGCTAGGTTCAGGTTCCTAAGCAGCAGAAGATGCAGCTTAGTCAAGAAAATTGGATTTACAAATCTTCTCACCAGTCATTTGAACCACCTCACGTCCTTACTAACAAGTATTGGTTTCGATTGTGTTATGTTGAGTTGCGCTGGGGCGCAGGGTGTGAAATCTCATGCCAAGATTGGTGCCGACAAGCGCATGTTACTGGCGAACGGCAGATGATGGCGACGCTGATAATAATGATAATTTCATTTTTCATGAGACAGGTCTCTCTGCAAGTAAAACTCAGTAGCGTTTTAGCGGGGCACATTTCATTCTCGTCAGTGTTACTTTAAAAAAAAAGCTATCAGCCATTTGCACAACCAATTAGTGCATCTTCGACATGTTGCAGACAGTGCTTGTGATATTTATCCACGCCGCTCTCATTGCAAACCCAAGAAACAACTGGCTGCGGCTTGGCTCAGCTAACCATGGTTATGCAAGCGAAATTCTAGAGGCCCGTGTACTGTGCGATGTCAGTGCATGTTAATGAACCCCAGGTGGTCGAAATTCCCGGAGCCCTTCACTACGGCGTCTCTCATAGCCTGAGTTTCTTTGGCATGTTAAACCCAATTAACCAATTAACCAACCATCAGCTTGCATAACCAGCCTGACATCACACTGCGGCCGATTGCTGCAGCGACGTGTGTCTGCCACATTGTTGTCAGCACTTACGCATGCAGTCCACATCTCTCTCTCTCACCACTGCCACGTACCTGAAAGCGCGAATAAGGCGTCCACTGACCCAGGGAGCCAGTTATGCACCCTTCCTTTCCTCAAAATGTTCGGAGTCTAGAAAGTTGTCAAAACGAACGCCAATGAACGCGGACGGCCTAGAGCTCCAGTGCCGCGTTTGAACCACAATGTTGTCAGTGCCAACAACGCATATCGGTCACTGACGCTCATTCTCATCCACCACTGAAACTAACCGCGGCAGAAACGCCTTTCAATACATTAAGCAATTTTAGACCGACAGACAACCTTACATTCGAATCCAGGATAAGGAATATGGCCCTTTTTTATTTCGGAACCAGAGGTAGACCACAGGGCGCGGTGCTCTCTCTCCTTTTATTCAATCTGGCTATCATGCACCTACCGGCTCAGCTGGCCGCTGTCGCCGGTGTGCAGCATGCGCTGTACGCCGATGACATCACCCTGTAGGCCAAACAGGGTTCCCTCGGACACACTCAGAGCAACCTGCAGGAGGCGGCGACGATAGCCCACTGTTATGCTCACCGCTGCGGCCTCCAATGCTCCACTCAAAAGTCTGAATTTGTGCACATACGCCCCTCACCAAAGTGTAGAGCCAAAATTTCATTGTCTCTTGAGATAGGTCGAATCCCCGAAAATATTGATACATGCATTCGAAGAGACAGAAGTAGTGCATGCAAGAGAAGAGGAAGAAGTTAGTTCGCTCACATAACAAGTACAACAACAACAAGTTTCCGCAGGGTCTCTTTCGCTTTGTCCACACGACTCTTTGCCCACAGTGACGGGATTTGAAGGCGCAGGCTCCGTTCCCAAGCAATGCAACCCTGGGAAGCCGAGCACGAGGCCGGGCCATAGCTTGCACTCATTTTGAGAAAAAAGGTGGGTACCCGGCCGGTGGCGGGAGACGAACCCACCACCTCCCGAAGCCGAGGCGGGCGCTCTGCCACGAGGCCACGGCTGCGGTAGGTGGTGGGAATGGAGAGAGAAGCCATTCAGAATCAGGTTGCCGAGATGCTTGCAGACGATGTCATTCAGCCGTTCACCAGTCCATCGCCTGTGGTTCTTGTCAAAAAAAAAAGGGCAATACTCTGCGTTTCTGCGTGGACTACAGGAAACTTAACAACGTGACCAAAAAGGACGTTTACCCGCTGCCCAGGATAGATGACGCGCTCGACCGATTGCGGAACGCCAGATACTTCTCGTCATTGGATCTTAAAAGCGGGTACTGGCAAATCGAAGTGGACGAGAGAGACCGGGCGAAGACGGCTTTCGTGACGCCTGACGGCCTCTATGAGTTTAAAGTGCTCCCATTTGGTCTGTGCTCAGCACCGGCCACGTTCCAACGCATGATGGACACTGTTCTCTCCGGCATGAAATGGTAGTCCTGCCTGGTGCACCTGGACGATGTCGTTATATTTTCGACCACTTGTGACCAACACTTGGAGCGGTTGCGCATTGTGCTACAAGCGCTCAAATCCGCGCAACTCACCATCAAAGCCAAGAAATGCCATTTTGGCTTTGAGGAACTTCGCTTTCTTGGTCACGTTGTCAGCGCACAAGGTGTTCGCCCGGACCCTGACAAGACCGCTGCCGTCTCAGGTTTTCCACGCCCAACAGACAAGAAGGCCGTTCGCCGGTTTTTAGGCCTGTGCTCCTATTATAGGCGCTTTATTCAAGATTTCTCGAAAATCGCGGAACCGCTGAACGCACTGACCCGTGACGACACGCCCTTCCTGTGGGGGCCGACGAAGGGGCTGCATTTGTCGAGCTTCGCAGCCGTCTGCAAAGCACTCCGATACTCGGCCATTTCGACGAGCATGCTGCCACGGACATCCACACTGACGCCAGCAATGTTGGTCTTAGTGCAGTACTGATCCAGTGGCAAGACGGTGCAGAACGGGTCATCAGTTATGCTAGTCGAACACTTACGCGCTCCGAGACCAATTATTCTACAACGGAGAAAGAATGTCTTGCAGTGATATGGGCCATTTGCAAGTTCCGACCGTACCTCTACGGACGACCCTTCCGTGTGGTAAGCGACCACCACTCATTATGCTGGCTGGCGAGCCTCAAAGACCCCTCAGGACGCTTGGCTAGATGGAGCTTACGCTTGCAAGAATACGACTTAACAGTAGTTTACAAGTCTGGCCGTAAGCATCAGGATGCGGATTGTCTGTCGCGCGCGCCTATCCCAATCAATACCGAAGAAACCACCGATGATTTTCCTTTCCTGGACTCTGTTAGTACCACCCGAATGGCGCAGCTTCAGAGGGCGGACACGGAGTTGGCGCCGCTCATCGATTACCTCGAAGGCAGTGAAGCTCCCATTCCGCGTGTTTTTCTTCGAGGGCTTCACACCTTCACTTTACGGTCTGGTGTTCTCTACAGGCGCAATTTTGCCAACAGCGAGGAAGTGTTCCTACTTGTCGTACCATCACAGCTGCGGTCTGAGGTCTTGAGTGCCTGTCATGATGCACCATCCGCCGGCCACCTTGTAGTCAGCCGTACACTCACGCGCATTAGACAAAAGTATTATTGGCCCAGGTTACTCCCATCGGTGCGGGCCTACGTCAAAACATACCGTGAATGTCAACGACGGAAGACTCCTCCATTGAAACCGGCCTGATTTCTTCACCCCGTTGATCCACCGAAGACTCCTTTCCATCAAGTGGGCATGGACCTCCTTGGTTCATTTCCGAAGTCCTCGTCTGGAAAGCGTTGGATAGTCGTTGCGACTGACGACCCAACGCCACGGTACGCTGAGACCACGTCTCTTGCCAAAGGCACTGCTGCTGAAGTGGCGCAGTTCTTCGTCCACAACATTGTCTTGCGTCATGGAGCACCCGCCGATGTTGTTACTGACCGGGGAACTGCTTTCACGGCCCGCTTAACCAAGTCCGTGATGACTCTGACGCACACGAGCCACCGACGTGCTACGGCGTATCACCTGCAGACAAACGGATTGGTAGAGCGACTCAACCGCACCCTAGCCGACATGCTATCAATGTACGTTGACGTCGAGCATCGAACTTGGGACGCCATTCTGCCGTACGTAACGTTTGCGTACAACACCGCCCTGCAGGAAACCACCCGACTGACCCCCTTTCAGCTTGTCTTCGGTCGCCAGGTGACCACTCCGTTGGATGCTATGTTGCCCGTTGACCCTTACTGCGACTCTGACGCTGACATCGACGTAGATACCTTCGTTCAGCGTGCTGAGGAAGCGCGCCAACTGGCAAGCCTGCGCATCCACCGTCAACAGAAGACTGACGCCACTAGGTACAACTGTGGACGCCGTTTCGTCAGTTATGCTTCCGGCGACCTTGTATGGATTTGGATACCTGTTCGTCGCCGCGGGCTCTCTGAAAAGCTGCTGCGCCGATACTTCGGCCCTTACGAAGTAGTGCGCCGCATCAGTGATGTGATTTATGCAGTTGCTCCCGCCCCAACTTCTGTTCATCGCGCCGGTCGCGCCGAACTGAAGTCGTACACATTGTTCGCATGAAGCCTTACCACGACCGGCCACCTGACTTAACTGCGGTTCACTGCAGCTGTGTTCTCCCCTTTCGGTGACTTTTCTCTCCTAGCCGCATCGTGTCGATGCTGCAGAAGAGGGGTCAGTGATACATGCATTCGAAGAGACAGAAGTAGTGCATGCACGAGAAGAGGAAGAAGTTAGTTCGCTCTCGCTCGCGCGCTTGACCACTGAGGGACCGCCGCAGTTTTGTCGTCTAAGCTCCGGTGTTCTATTTCGCGTTGCACGCTACCATATCAAAGTCCGAGTACACGGGCTCTTTACACATTAAGGCAGACGGTCAACAACAGCACTGGCCAATCTCCGCCGGGTGGGAGACCAGGTGGGCTGCTTGGTCCGCCTGGTTGTTAAAAGCGCAGGGGTTTACGATGCAAGGATGCCTTGCGGCTGGCGCTTGCATGTATTTGTAACCAGTCAACTTCTATATTTGACTCTGTACTTCCACCTGCGGAAGCAAGACGAGGATGTGTTCGAAGTCATCTTCCGCAAAATTATTAAGCCGGCTGTGGACCTCCCCGAAAACAGTTGTAACAAGCGCCTCCTGGGGCTGGGCATTGCGAATACAGTTCCGGAGCTCCGTGAAGCTCATTTACACAACTAATACACACGTCTCTCGAAGACATCGTCGGGTCGCCGCCTCCTTGCCTGACTACACATCCAACAAATCACTCTTATGGAAGAGCGCGTACATATTCCATCCCAGTCAAGTTGCGCCCTCTACGTGCGCCCTCTTCCAGCGAACATGAACCGTGAGGACCATAATGGCTGGCGCCTGGCGCAGCGTGTACTACGCTGATGCCTCCGGTTCCACCATGGCGGATAGTACAGGGCTGCAGTCGTCCACCCGCAGACATAACACACTTGGAGGAGGTCGCCATTGCGTTGGCTGGATCTGACCCTACTTCGAAAACAATCGTACCTATCCTACCGCCTTCTTCAAAACAGCGTCTACACCGGGTGCCACGCTCGCCGGCGTATCGTTTGGGCTCCTGCTCACATGCGCCTTGAGAGAAATGAGACAGCTGACGACGTCGCCCTCGCGCTCTCTCGCCCGACAATCCCCTCCAACCCCGATGATCAGGAACTCGAATTCATTCCAGCTTACTCCTTCAAAGAAATTGTTTTACTTATCATTCTGGCAACGGTCTCTATCCCCGCATATGTAAGTGTCTCTCAAAAGCGGCGGAGCGGCTTCTGCTTCGCCTGTATACTAATACTTTGCTGCGCCCGGCAGCTCTAAAACATTCCGGCCCTTACTTCTCGGGCAGCTGTCTGCACTGTGTGGAGACGTCTTGGTGTGGGCCTACCCTTCCAACCCTGCTACCCCCCCTCACCTCAACCCAACCCAGGAGTAATGGGAGGCGAACCTGCTCGGCTGCTCTGACCTGCAGGCCCAACGGGCCTTGACCGGTCGAGCCCAGGCGGCGGCCGATGCCACTGCGGTCGCGAACTAGGGACCTCCACCTACAACTTGTTAAGGGCTGATTGTCACCCGAACTTCACGCACTTTTAGCGTGACTTCCAAGACGCCCTTAGAGCGTGGGGGGTAGCAGTCTCGGACTCAAAGCAGATGCCCTCGACTCACCGTGGCAAGCTCCGCGGACACCTGCTACCAAGTGGCAAGACATTTCTGGTCTTTTGGTGCCCAGCTTTCGCCGGTCGCAAGCCAGTAATGGGTCGGAGCCAAAGGTTTACAATCAAAACAAAGTTTATACAGGAATGAGACGATACCGAGGATTTCACAATCACTAATACAAACATATATAAAGTGATTAACAAAACAATGAAACTCGTGGAAAGTTAATCTCGAGAGAGACTATAATACAAAACAGATATTGCACCTAAAGTACCTGGAATATTAACCTGGAAGCCTACTCAAGGCGCAACAACATAGAAATTCATGGTCTCAAGCTAGAGCAAAATGAGGACCTTGACGTTGTACTGAAGTCACTGGCAGGTAGGATGAAGATTCCAGAGACTACGCTTCAGTCCATAGAGGTTGCGCATCGACTACCTGCCCAAAAGGGAAAGATACCAGCTGTGCTAGTGAAATTCCATTCACATACTGCTCAGGAACAGTGGATAAAGAAACGCTACGCACTTAAAGAAGAAGATGTTTACATTAATGAGAACCTACCTGCCCAGACAAAGAAGTTGTTGTGGCAAACTAAACAGGAAGCAACGAAGAAGTCGTACAAGTTTGTGTGGCTGAAAAATGGCAAAATATTTGTGAGGAAGATCGAGGGCTCTGGAGCTATAAGAATTGAGAGCATATGTGACTTTGATAAGCTTGAGTAACCATGAGTGAGGACATCGGCTCATTTACAGACTGGAATACACACAGAAGTAGTTTGTTTAACTCCCAAGTCAATTCTGCACTAGATCTTATCCATATCAACATAAGGAGCATCAAGAAGCACTGGAATTTATTAAATATCTACTTGTCTGATTTGCTTGGGTACCTTGATATTGTACTTTTGACTTAAACTAATGTTAACGACTATGAGTCTGATATGTTTGTTCTTCCAGGATTTCAATCTTTCTCTTGTTGCCGTGACTCTGGTAGGGGTGGTGGCGTATTAGGATTTGTTAAAGAATGCTGGCACATTGAAAGAGTAGCTTGTGCTTTTACTGCGGCGGAAGTAGTAGCTCTTTCGCTCAGTTGCAAAGACGAGACATTTATTGTGCTAGCAGTTTATCGCCCTCCGAACTCAATACTCGAAGTATTTTTTTCTGAACTTGCGGAATTTTTAACTCACCACAATCGAATTAATGTAATAATAGCTGGAGACATCAATATTGACATTTCCGAGATAAAGAAACCCGGTGTTGAGTGCTATTTACATTTACTAGCTTCATATGGAATAGAAAATATGATTTCTAGTTTTACCAGGGAAGAGGTCATGGGCACCAGACTTACTCAGTCGTGCATCAGCAGTCAGTACTCAGCAGTCAGACTCCCGAATAATGTCGCTAACGCTGCAGCAATACGAAGAAAGGTGGCGGATCATTATTTCACAGTGCTGTGTGTTCTGGCGCAAGAAAGGGAAACGCCTGGTCAAACCGTTAGAACGATAAAAATAATTGATAACAAGTGCTTGGACGAGCACGTTCAAACTTTTGATTGGAGGTCTCTGCTAAGTCAAACTCACATTGATGCTTATAACTCGTTAGTAGCTAAGTTTGATGAGCTATATGCCAGTTCCACGAAGGAGGTTAAAATCAAGTTAAGAAATCTAGAGAAGAAATGGATAACGAATGATGTACTTAAACTTTCTCATGAGAAGGACAAACTATGGAATGGCTATAAACAAGATGTCGAGAATCTTGCCTTGAAAGAGCAGCATAGGGCACATCGTAATAAGCTTACTGCTATGCTGAGGCAAGCAAGGAAGCAATATTTTTCTGCTGAGTTTTCTAGGTGCAGCAGCAATACGAGGAAAACTTGGAGTCTATTAAATGAATTATTAGGTAGATAGAAGAAATCTAATTTGGATGAGAAGTTGCATTGTACTTTTCTAAAAGCAGATCCTTCGACCATTGCAAATTCTTTTAATGATGCGTTTGTATCATCCATTAGGGAACTTAAAAAACAAGCTGTCGTTTCTACCATTCAGTACCAAGGCAAGAAAACAATTAATTCTGCTGCTTTTCCTCCTGTTGATCAAGATGAGTTGTGGAACCTTATTAGGACGCTACCAGACAGCAAACCACCATGCTACGATAAGATTAGACTGCGTGATTTGCGAAACAATTACTCCAAACTTAAAGATGTACTTTTACATATACTTAATGGGTGTTTCAAGACAGGAGAAATACCATCAGGTCTGAAGATCTCATTATTAGGACCCATCTACAAGTCAGGAAAAAAGACAGATCAAACAAATTACAGACCAATTGCCATACTATCAGTCATTAGCATCCTGATGGAAAAAATTGTGCACCAATATATGACATGTTTTTGTGAGAAGTATTCTTGTTTGAGTACTACACAGTATGGTTTCCGTCGTAATGTTGGTGCGGTTGAGCTTCTCGAAGATTGCTGTGATTTTATCAATGGTAACTTGGATGTTAATCAATGTGTTTTTGGATTGTTTTTGGATTTATCGAAAGCATTCGATACCGTGGAGTTTTGTTAAGTTGGAAAGTATTGGATTCCGTGGTCCATACCAACAATTTTTTGCAAGTTACCTGTCACAGCGTAAGCAAATAGTGAAAATTAAAGAATCATTTAGTGCTTTTTCTGATATTCAGTACGGCGTTCCACAAGGTTCTGTTTTGGGACCCTTTTTGTTTAATATTTATGTAAATGATATGGTTAACCTTACATTAAATGCAAAATTGTTTCAGTATGCTGATGACACAGCTTTAGTGATATCCCATGAATCTAGCCCACTCGCACTGAAATTACTTCAGTATGATATCAATAAAATAGTAGACTGGCTATCTGGAAATCAAATATACATCAACATAAACAAAACTGTGTTAATATGTTTCAGAAATCCGCACAAGAATGTTGATCTTACCCAGTCGGTTCTACTGCATGGTAGCAACTGTGCCAATTGCGAATGTTCGCCACTACCCTACTCGAGCAGTGTTAAATATCTTGGCCTATATCTTGATTCCAACATGTGTTGGTCTTCCCAAATTGACTATTTATTAAAACGACTCCGTGCTCTTTCTGTCCAGCTTTATCGTATAAAATAAACTACACCTATAAACTTGCGTCAGACTGTGTATAGATATTTAGGAGAATCTATCCTTAGATACGGCGTTTCAGTGTATGGTTCTTGTGCACCTTGTAAGATTAAGAATGTAGATAGTTTCCTGTGCAGAATCTCCACTAATTTATTGTATGGCACTGCTCACGAGAAGTCCGACCATAACACCAGAATGGTTAAAGCAGGAGTTATTCCTCTGCATGACTTGTACTTACAGGTGGTAGTTCGGAGAAATTACTTTTCAGCACAGTTTAAACAGCCAGATAAAAAATCAGAGTCACTTAGGCATATAGCGCGTTATAAAGCTCCCAGGATTTACACACATTATGGTAAAAGGACACGACAGTTCTATATACCTTACCATTTTAATAAACTACCTACTCAGGTGTTTGGTTGTGATTCGTTGACGGCTGTGAAATCTGGACTGCAAGCGTGGTTTGAAAGTTTCAAAGAAAGGAAATACTGAGTTGCTTTGTAATTTTCTATCTTGTTTTTAAATTTGTGTTCCATTTATTAACTGCAGATTTTCTTTGCTTTACATAATTCTCAATCGCTAAATTTGTTGACAGAACTATATGTAATATTTCGACTTTGTGTTATTGCTTTTTTTTTCTTCTTTCTTCTTCTTCTTTTTCTTCTTTATGGATTGTAATGTGTGCACTTTCAGCGTTTTGTATTCACCGCATGCTGTTGTGACTTCCGTGGCCCGCCCACAAGCGCTTGCGCTTCTGCGGGCACACGCTATGTACTGTGTATATATATCTTGCAATAAAATGCCTGTATGTATGTATGTATGTAAGTGCACAAACACAAGAGAGAGGTACGCAAACAAAACACAGTTTGTTCACCGGCCACTGCGGCAGTCCGACGACCAAAGGTTCACGGCGATGCAATCCCGCAGATCGGCGCTCGCGGCCTCGTTGGTCCGTGTCTGGGGCGAGTGGTGTTGTCCCTGGAGTCGAGTGGCCGCGCTTCACGGAAGCTTAAACGGCGGCTCGGACTAGTGTCACCCAACTCCACGCACTTTTAAGCGTGAAGTTCCCAGATACCCTTAGAACATGTAGGGGTAGCGGTCTCGGACTCTAAGGAGATGCCCTCGACTCACCGTGGCAAGCTCCGCGGAGACCTGCTACCAAGTGGCAAGAGGTTTTTGGTCTTTTGGTGCCTAGATTTCGCCGGTCGCAAGCCAGAGGATGGGTCCGAGCCAAAGGTTCACAAACAAAACAAAGTTTATACAGCAATGAGACAATACCGAGGTTTTAACAATCACTTGTACAAACACATATAAAGTGATTGACAAAACAATGAAACTCGTGCAAAGTTAACTGGAGGGAGAATACAATACAATGGAAATATTGCACCTAGAGTGCACTAACACAAGAGAGAGGCAAACAAAGAAAACACAATTTGTTCACCGGGCACTGCGACAGTCCGACGACCAGAGGTCCACGACGATGCCGTCCCGCAGACTGCCGCATGTTGCCTCTTTGGTCCGTGGCTGGGCGAGTAATGTGGTCCCGGGAGTCAAGCGGGCGCGCTTCTCCGAAGCATAACGGCGGCTTGGATTAAACCGATAGCGGTCAACGCCCTTCTTATACAGGCTTGGTCCGCATCTGTTTGTTCTACGCGCCAAAGTAGGCGCGCACATACACGCAGTGTCGTCCGTGCAGTCCCCGTTTCCCTCTTCGTGCATGCCGCGCGTCCTCATTGGTCAGAGGTCGGGATACGCTTCTCGAAGATTCGGGCTAGTTCTGGCGTGTGGCCGCTGCCGACTTGCGAGTGAAGAGGATGGGGACATGTCTTAGCGCACGCAAGGCTGCGCCCTCTCCGTCAATCATCGCGCAGAAATGACTCGGGCATTCTAGAGAAATCTTCGGCATGGATGACTCATTCCCTCCCCGCACGCCGTGTCGGTGGGCGGTGGTGGAGGGGGCAGCAGCGCACAGCAGGCTAGTCGCACAGCGGGGGTTCCCTTCTCCCCCGTTTTACGACCGCGCCGGCGAGACGCGTCTGAGCGGCGCTGATTTTGTTTGTTTCAAAAATGCTCCGAATTTTGTGACAACTAGACGACAGCGGTCAGCGCCCTTCTTATATAGGCTTGGTCCACGTCTGCCTCTTTTACGCGCAAAGGCAGGCGCGCACATACAGACAGATCGGCCGTGCCGTCTCCTCCTTCTCGCGCCGGACGCGCGTCCCTGATTGGTCAGAAGCGGGGAGTCACTTCGAGAAGCATCTGGAACTTTCTGGCGTAGTGCCGCCGCCGACGCGTGAGTGAAGAGGATGAGGGGATCTATTAGCATACGCAAGGCTACGCCCTTTTTGCCGGTTTCGAGTGCAAGCATCTCCGACATTCTAGAAAGATCGACGGCAATCCCCCAGCGCACCGCGTGTGGTGGTGGAGGGGGGAGCCGCGCACACAAGGCTAGTTGCTCCCCAGGGTTTCGTTCGCCCCCGTTTTACAACGTGCGCCGGTGAGAGCCGTCCGCGCGGCGCTGTGTTGTTTCTTTTTTTTTCAAAATTGCGCCGAGTTTTGCGACACTGACCCCCTCTGGGTCAGCTTATGCATAACGTCCTTAAGTGCATCCGTGCACAAATGTTTTCCGGCCCTACCACCACTACCGCCACGTCGCTTAAAGCACGACTGATGTGTCTACGGTCTCAGGGGTCAGTTCTGGGCATTTCCTTTGCTTTCGAAGCTCCCGTTGTTCATCGGTTTCAGCTGCCCGTGTATAGAAGGATGCAACTTAAAAAAACAGCAGTTGCCCACACTGCACCGCGCTCTGGGGCGTCCTGGATTACTCCGTTGGCCGATCGCAACAGCAAAACGAAATCAGTCCTGCAGCTTTTTAATGTTTGGCTATATCAAACAATCCACGTATCAAAAGTCTAGAGCTCATATTTTTGTTCTTTTCATAAGGTTTTTCTTTAGGGAACAAGAAACGTGTAAGCAGCCGACTACTTTTTCGTCCTAGAGGAATTCTGTGCGCGGACCCTGAATGTGGGCGGAGCTTCACTGCAGATTTAAGTTGTATCCAACTACAGAAAGTGCACGCACCTCTTTATACTCGCCGCTTGACGTCACGTCGGCACTTTTCAATGCGTGATCATGACGTGAATCTCTCACGTGTGCAAGCGGTTTGACATCACTAATTTGTGTCAATGCATTCCTCGAAGGGCAATGGGCCTTCTTCTTTGACCCTGACCTTGACTCAGCCGTGTCATTTCGATTGTAAACTTCACCTGACCTTGACATTTTCACGTTGCCCTTCACTTTATGGTGGAGCGGCATGCTGGACCACAAGTGGTAACGCAAATTGGGCTTTGGTTGTGAAGGTGATTTCAAAGTCAGACTTGCGGCTACTGTCAAACTGGCTTCACCTAGCTTAGTCAGGCTTTCGCTTAAAAAGTGAAAAATAGCTTCCCCGCAACCAATTATTTGTGCGCGACCTCCACAACGCCAGTTCCGATCTTTTTTTTTGCATATGCCTGTAGTGAGGGTGAAAAACGAGAGGAAATGTTGCCACCCACCGGCACGCCCCAGCTCTCTTTATACCGGGATTCCCCCTTAGCCGACGAGGCACATGAACACGTTACACAGCCCATAATCATCTTCGCCGAACACCTACAGGACTACAGGCACGCGAGACATACATACCCCACACCTCACAAAACTCTAGACAAGGCAGAAGAACACAACCTTCGCCGACTACGAACAGAGCGTCTCGTAACTCCACTTAAACTCTCACAATTGTACCCCTCACTCCACAATCCAGTGCCCACACTCTGGAGAACTTTTCACATGGTGTGGGCATGCCAATTCAGTCCTGCCATAGAGAGACTTCGGAATCCAAATTTGGAGCAGTGGGAGGCCATTCTCCATACCGAGGACCCCGACCAGCAACGAGGGCTGGTTCGCAGGGCCCAAGCTGCGGCGCAGGCCAATGGGCTGCCGGAATAGGCGGATGACCCAAAGCTCCAGTAATTGCCATTGGTTAAATAAAGTTTTCAATCAATCAATCCACTACGGCACCTTTTTCGTTTTCTTTTTGAGCTCCCACCTTGCTCCCTTTCTTTACGGCCCGGCACAGTTGACGAACGAAATTTGTGAGACCGGTACTGTGCCATTTCTCGTCCTCAAAAACCAATTTACCAATTTTAGCCGTCGCTGGACACGTCCACCACAAGTTCCGCACATTACAAATGCCCGATGCAGCGCCAAAATGAGGACACCTGTGAGTTGCTAGCAGGTTTTTTCACGCCATCAATGACGGACAAATGGGGTCAGAGCCGTCCCTGCCGAAATCCGGTGCACGGCTAACTCTTCCTGCCGAGTAAGACTACGGAGAAGAGGGTGTGAACACGGGGAAACTAGACCGCTTGTTGGCTGGCCCAGAACTTCTGAATCGGTTACACGGCACAAGACCGGATCTAGGAGAAGAGGGAAAGGCGGCGGGTCGTCTGTTGTGTCAAGGTGAGTCATACATCCGATATGTTATGTGGACCGTGAGCACGGCCTCGAATTCAATGTATGCGCCCAGTACATAGGTACTTTGCGCATAGCAGATGAATTGATTGTGTAATCTTCAACGTGCGTAATCTTCAGCGTGCGTCAACAGTCTTAAGTTGTTTAAGGGTGGCGAAGGAGTCGGTGTAAAGATGAACGGCATTGAGTGTGGTAACGAGTGGAAGGGAATCAATGGCATTGTAAATGGCTTGAGGCTCCATTGCCAGGGGAGCGCACGTATTCGCATTATATGTCGCGCGAGAGCTGAGATGTGGATGGAAGGGACTATACGCAGCTCTAATTACCTGCTCTGCAGTGCATGAAGCATCGGTGTACGGTATGCACCCTTCAAGCAGATGCGCGACTCACAGCGATGGGGAAACAGTGGAGAGAATGTCTGTGAGTTGACTACGGAAATAGTGTCTTTAAACGGTGAAGTTGCAGGGCCTGTTTGCGAGCTCTGTTTACCACCAGCTGAAGCTAGGTTATGAGTCTTAAACGGGGCAGATATGTAATCCAGAAGAGGGCAAATACGGGCTGGTTGGTGCATTTTTGAACAACTGGACAAAACAGCGCAACTGAAGACGAGACAAGACAAGGACAAACACCAGCGCTGACTAACAACTAAATTTTTTATTGGTACAGTTGAGGCAGTATATAAATGAAAAGGCACAAGGATAAACACATGAAAAACTTGAGAAATACATACCGCACAACCACACAACCTGACTGAAAAAAAGCTCTTCGCTGATTCAGATAAGCACGTTCCTTAGGTAGTTGATTTATCGATAGGCTGCTCATATAGATTTTCCAAATCTTTTCAGTATGGCAGGCCTCCGAAATGAGCCTCGGGGTTTCATCTTTATATCGGGAGCGATGATAGTGGTCCGATTGAGATGCGCTTCGTAATCTTTACACTATGCGCGATGCAATGTAAGATGATTTCTGCGTGACTTGTTCCCTATATCTTTTGCGTGTTGACGTAGTCGGTCGTTTATGCAGTGTCTCCTCTCACCGATGCAGATATTTCCAGATGAGGTCAGGACCTTGTAAACGACACCAATACGACAGTGGACAAACTTCCGCTTATGCTTCCTCTGGCAGCCTTTTTTTTCTGCTTCCATCCTCCTTTACGCATTTGCAGAATCCGCTAAGTTTATTCCTGGTTGAAAAAATCAGCCTAATGCCTCCTTTAGCTCATTATTTTCTCTACATTGTGCGAAACTCTGTGCACATACGGGATGCACGCTGTTTTCTTTCTTTCGGCCTGACCCGCATCGGTGCGCTTGACTTTTCACAGACTACATTCAGCAAGCACGGACACAGCAACATTTAATGCAATCTTCTTGGGGTATCCCGCTGGAGAGAGCCTGTTCACCTCTGTGTAGAAACTGCCTTTTGTCTGATGTACACATGATCTTTGCAATTAGGCTCTTAGGCACGCCTTGGCAATACTGCGCTTAACTATCATTGAGTCAGGGAGAAGACTCTTCCTGAACCGCGGCAAGTATGCCCAACAAACATGTTTGTTGGAAATTTAAGTTCCATGTCTAAAAACCTGACCCTATTATTAGAAGGGAGCTCTGAAATCAAGTGGACTTCATTAAGGTCTTGACAGAACACATCAAAAATTTCAGCAGCTGTTTCCTGGGCGCAATCAGTGACAAATAAAATAAAAAGTCATCAACATATCGCATTGTCTTAACAACGGTCGCATCATCGAGCTTCGCTCGAAGACGCCTGCCATAACATGCTAGGAGTAAATCACTGAATACAGGAGCGATGCTCGAGCCAATGCAGACTCCTTGTTTTTGGATAAAATATTTGTTTTCTAGAGTGACAAAGGTTGACTTCAAGTAAAAACTTAAGAATTCGAAAACTTGCTAACGTCCATTCCACATGTGTTCTGGAACTTGGTTACGCCAAAGTGGTCAATGCAAAGGCTGACTTCCGCGGTCACAGAGCTCTGAGGCAAGTAATAATAAAGGTCCTTCACATCAACTGAAAAAGCACTTACATGGGGTGGGCCCAAATTCTTAAGGAAGTCTGAAACAGCCTATGGCCTCCTGATGAGGAAAGAATCGTCCACCTCCAGATGAAAAAGGCACTTCTGCAGCAAAAAAGCGATTTCAGGTTTCCACGTGCCTCTTTAAGACACGATTGCGCGCAACGGGCAATTGATCTTCGTGTGACTTGGCACTGAAGAACACTGAAAGGCAGGTTCCTTTCGATGCCTTCCCATACGAGGCCAGCCACGAGAGGCCAGGTTGTTAATAAACCTGGACCGCTTTTTCTTGATATTTACCACGTTTGACGGGTTTTAATTCCCTGAAGTTGGCTGGACTACTTCTTGAGTCTTTTCTTTGTACAGGTCATTAGACAGGATGACTAAGCCACCCTGCTTGTCGGACTGAAGCAGCTTCACCCTTGCATCTCTGAGAGCTGCCGCAGCGGTGGTGAGAAGACGCGTGTTTCCTTTCTTGATGTCCTTTGGAAGGCACTCAATTCCTTCAAAGATGCACCTGTTTGCGTCATGCATGGTTGCACGTTTTGCACCTGTCCGTGCAAGAGAAAGAGCTCCGTCCTATCAAGTCGCGGATGTTCACAGAACATCGGCCCCAGCTTGAGAAGGAACATGCGTACCTTAATCAGCGACGCGCCTTTTTTCAGTCAGGTTGTGTGGTTGTGTGGCATCTTCTTCTCATGTTTTTCTGTTTTTTTTATTCAGGCCTTTCTTTTGATTTATATCCCGCCTCACTTGTAGCAATATACCATTTGGTTGTTAGTCAGTGCGGGTGCTTGTCCACTTGTCGCGTCGTTCGTTGAGCTCTTTTATCCAGTTCTTCATATATGTTATGGCGCACATAGCCTCGCGATTGATACCTTCAAGAGAATCCCACTCCCTCTGGGTGAGACGTTGAAATTGTGTCTGTTATATTATCCGTGGCCGAAGGATAGAGCACACAAGCTGGCGGGCCATACGAGCGCGGCCGCCACCAGAGCCCTTAGCTAAGCGGCAAATCAGGGCTAGAGTAGCGCCACCTGTTTTAGCGGTGGCTGTAAGCCACGGAGTGCCAGTCCCATATGTATGAAGCAGGAGACAAAGAATACGAACAGTTTCCACCTGATAAATCAGAGAACTATCTATCGTAAATTTTAAAAGGGGAGCTTTCCGTGAGACTGCTTTGTTTCTAATGTGAGCCAAACATGATTTAGTAGGCGAGAGGGCTAGACCCAGAGGCGGCACGCGAGATGTCAAGGCATCCAGCGCACCGACTGATGGATAGACGCATCTGGGTCACAGCACCACAAGTTTATATAATCGGCGTACGCGAGCACACGGATAGAAGGGATAGTTTCTAGGGCTCGAACAAGAGGAATAAAAGCCACATTAAACAATTTGAGGGTAAAAACGGAGCCCTGGGGCACTCCTCTGTTGGAAGTACAGTTACCAAAGATCTTTCCATAGAAATGTACACTGAAGGTCTAATTTGTTAAAAAGCCTTGAATGGAGAGGAGAAACCCGTGCGGGGGACCAAGAGTTTGAAGGGAGGCAAGAATGGCAGAGTGAAGGATGTTATCATGTGCCTCTGTTATAACATCCACAAGTATTTGCGTCACATGTGAGTGACAAAGACAGCGTCGCCAATAGCTGAGTCGATAGGAAAGCTCTCTTGCGCGTCATTTCAACAGGAAGGCGACGCCAGTTGAACAGTGGTGTTTAGCAATCAGCGTGAAATGCCGGTCATCGGGAGGACTGCAACGAAGCTGCTGCTCACTGGCTACATTGTACTATAGCCATTGTGTTGACACTGCTTTGCCCACTTCCGAGCTGACGTCACTGCTGCCGTTTCCATGAGTCTTGTGGTGCTGACGTTGGTATCTCCTTCTAGCTTTCTTTTACTGCCTGCTTCGAAAACACCTGGTGCGTTACCTGAAAGAGTGCTTAAAGACAAGTCTCTATCAATTGATATTTGCTTAGCGAGCACGAACTGTCCTAAAAAACGTGGCAATGAAGATGACAGATGGGTAGCTAAAATGCTTCTTTACATCGCCACTTAGGGAACTCACACGACTTTCTCTGCTTGACCCAACACGTAATCTGGTCACCGCTTCTATAATAGTTTCTTGACATTTGAAGCAACTAAAGATTCACTTTCCCAATGCGATAGCTCCGAAAAAAGCGCTGATGGTTGCGATTGTCTTGCTGTTGAAAGCTTGACAGGTCTTGAAGTTAATCGCGGGTTGTACGACTCTTCTAGCTCAATGGAATTCAATGCTGCAATAGGAAGAACACTCGACTTTCGGTTGTATTATGCCAAAAATGAATTCTACGAGTGCTTGTAGCAAACGAAGACCCTTCTCTGCATTGCACAAGCGCAGGTGACGTGTACAATGACGTCTCGTTATCCTTCTGGTCTGTCTAAAAGCGGTCGTCTTACTAACCTTTATCAAGCTTTTGTTAGCACTGTTAGCCTGAATTCCTCGGACAGTGCGACGGCACTTACTCGCCAGTCGTGCTCGCGTCTTTCTTTGCTCTAGTGTGATGCAGGATGTGCAGCGATGTCTGCAGGAATGTGCGCCATTTGGCGGCTACGCTGTCACGTCAGTGCATCGATGCGAAGTCAGCCAAGAATGATCGCTTTTCCTCCGATGCGCACAGCCAGCCCATCGGCCTATATACAGTAGGGTCATTGCAAATACAGTTGGAGCAGACTTCAGCCCTCAGCTCCGAGTTGTCACCCTGATTATGTAAAGCTCACTTCCTTCACCTATACTGAATTTTATCTCGTTATTCATTCTTTCTGTAATCGAGCTATTCTCATCGTGTGCTTTTCAAAAAGTGCGGTCGTTATTGTGGCCTCCAGAGATGGCCATCCACTAAAATTCTAGGAGCTCCTTTCCTTCCGACAGGTAATGTAGAAGCCTGTGGCGATGCTCGTAGTGATGTGGTAGCCATGCCCTCTCGGTGTCGTGTGCTAGACTGCCGTTTGCCTTGAGTCCATTGTGTTGGCGCCATACCCTGGCGTGGATTCGCACTTCGTCTCCACAGTGCCCTATTAAAGTACATCTTCCCATCATGCTCTTTCCGGGGAGATGAGGATGCTTCTCCTGGTTATTTTTTTTAAAGGTTCTTCAAGACCAGTACGACAGCCAATTTAAATAGCAAAGCCTTTTTATTGTAGTGACAGCCACAGTTAATCCAAATTAATTAATCATCAAAAAAGTCGCCTACGTTCAACTTTTTATTCTTTTTGACGCCACTCTGTGTAAGTCAAGATAAAAAAAAACTATTATCAGTTATTGGGGCTCAACAGTAAAAAAAATAATAAAAATATTTGTCAGAACCTGAGGTGAAATTCTAAGAATTGTTGATACTCAAGATGAAGAAGATACTCAATATACTCATCCAAGAATTGGATGACACTCAAGCTTTGTTATACAATATTACGCAACAATAGGTAACGAAGGCGCTTTTCTGGACAGATTTCTTGCACTTGCTCATATCACGGAAGATGTATGTTTCTGCATTGTTGTCGGTCGCTGAGTAGAGTCACGTTGCCACCGGTGTAGTTATAAAGCCTATCGAAGCATTTTAAAGATTCCGTGGTATCCGCGCCAGGGTTGTGGAACAGGTAGTATTCTGAAACATGAAAAGAAATGATTGTTTTGTTTTGGTTTAGTTTTTATAAGGTTTGACGTCCTAATGTGACTCAGGCTATTAGTAAGGATGCGGTTAATTTCGACCACCTGGCAATTCTTTAACGTGCACTGACATCGTACAGTACGGGCACTAGCACTTCGCCTCAGAAAAAATGCAACCGCCGTGTCTGGGATCGAACCCGCGTTATTCTAGTCAGCCACCGGGCACTACAGCAACCCAGCCTTCGCAGCGGAGAAAAGAAATGACACCACCTCCCTCCCTCGTTCATAAAATTTTGTTTCGCGCTACTATATGCCACGAATGGATTACGCATGCGTTGGTTAGATTTATTATTTACACGTTAATATGTTGCTTTAAGAGAAGCGGCATTTTTAAGCCCACTACCTTTGTAAAAAAGACCGTACCGCAAGCACTGTAGCATGTTGTCGGAAATTACAGTAGCTCATTTATATAATACTTCATTTTATCACAAAGAAATTGAATAGATGCATTAAGTACAAATGCGACATGGTAAACTTTTAGTCACCTCTCCACAGCATCATTGTCGATTGACCTCGGTGGGATGTGCCAAAACAAAATACCTCACTTGAGGTTAACCCATTTTAAGAGGAGTCATCAGCGCTAGTAATTATGTAAATAACTAATATAATGGTACAACCGTCACTTAATTGCAATTGAAGGAACACAAATATCTGGGGGAGCCTAGAGTGACTGGACAAATGGATCATTTAGTGAAGTGTACTATGCATCTTGGACTGGCCTAGCTCCTCTGGTTAGAAATTTATTTCACATGTTAGCCTTCACTTGAGGGTGGATTGTGAAAGCAGTTTGGCCAGGTTAGGGTGGCATGGCAAACTTCTATGCCGGAAGCTTCATTCGTATGAACGTAGTCGGGCCCTCTTTCGAGCCGCGACTCGAACGCGGGCGTTTGGCCGAACTTGCGGAATCATAAGGACGAGGATGGTCGACGGCAATCTGCCGAACGCTCCTATAACAGCCAGCGTGTAAAGCAAAACTCTTGAACGACTAATGAAATATCGAAACCTTTTCCCATTGCCTGTATTTTAACCACTGGGTTACTGTTCGGAGGACTTGGGTTCGGATCTCAAGAACGGCGTGTGGTTAATTTTTTTTTGTATTCTTATCAGTTATCTTTAAGTAATAAAAATTAAATTATTAATCAGTAATTGATCAACACCACAAAAAAAAACGGAAACATTCTCCTCTGCTTCTCGGATTCGGTGGCTGTTCGCCTCCTTAATATATACGCGTATTGTACAGCTAGCGGTGGTGGTCGTCAGTCACTACTAAAATCATCGTAAATGGCGAGCTGATCACAAATAAATAAGGAAATTATTATTTATAAAGTGCGGGTTAGTATCAATAGCGGGGCGAAGTACAATGGAGCTGGTGGGAGTTTCGCGCTCATCGTCATCGCCGTGCACGCGCCATTAGGCCGGACAGGACGAACACGCGGGCAAGCATATCTAGGAACACACTCTTGCTAGGAGAATTCCACCAAGTGAAATTGTGTGAAATTGCGAGTGCCATTAGCTTACAATATAAACATGCCAGCTAAGGGCCCTCAAAATAACTGCACTAATCGATTCTAGTTACTGAGGTTCGTTACTGAGGTGACAGACGATGACTATTACTATCTCATTTTTGTTCCCCTTGCCGCATAACACATGTGCAGAGGTAGATTTCGCCTGATTCTCGCAACGTATTTATAAGATATATCCAAGGATCAGTTTTGAGAACATTGTATTGTTAAAGGAAGCAAGTACTATTGCCCTTGATTTTTCTACGTTGTGGTCGGACACCAGCTGGAGGGTTAAAAGCACTAGACTTAAGAACTGATCGCTTCCTGAAACCATACACCTGCGGAAGGCAACGCAACCTGCATTCGTAGTTGAATCCCGGATCCTTTACGTAAAGCTGTCGGTAATTTTTGGATGTGGTACATATTTTAGTAAGTAGTGCGCACATTTCGCTATTCCAATATCAGCGGTTGTGTGCATCACAACTTAACAAAGACAAATAACCACGCTGGTCAATTCATATTGGATTGTTATCTTTGGAAGTATTAGTGGTAGGCTCTTTATTTATGGAGGATTCTCTAGCCGACCATCAGTTCTTCGTAGCAGTATTTTCCTATCAACTTAAAAATAATAATAATACTTGGTTTGGTTTGGTTTATGGGGCTTAACGTCCCAAAGCGACTAAGGCTATGAGAGAGCCGTAGTGGAGGGCTCCGGAAATATTGACCACCTGGGGTTCTTTAACGTGCACTGACATCGCACAGTACACGGGCCTCTTGAATTTCTCCCCCAAAGAAATTCAACCGCCGCGGCCGGGATCGAACCCGCGTCTTTTGGGTCAGCAGCCGAGCACCATAACCATTGAGCCACCGCGGCGGCTAATAATACTTCATTGCACCAAACATTAAAAAAACAAATTGTACAAAAATCCGGCCTGCCAAAGCCTCATAAGGCTTGAATAGCAGAGCCCGAGAGGCAGCGGAACCGCGCAGGCATACACACAGGCATAAAAGCACATTAAAAATTACGGAACATCAAATTAGTACAGTGGCAAAATAAAACAACAGAAGACTCATGTTACATGTAAAAAAAACTGATCAGAGTAAATTGCAAAGAAAAACGAAAATGGCAAGACAATACTTCAGATAGGTGCAAAAAATACAAAAGTAACCAGTGAAATCCGAGGAGTTACTTGACAGGTTGTAAAGCATATGTGTACAACGTCGTAAACCTACTAATCAGTGTATCGCAACATCTTTTTTTTATTTTATATTTAGTTTTAGCCCGGCGAACACTTGGAGGTAGCGTGTTAAAGTAAAACGGAACGCAATAATCTCTTACTCGCTTTCCATATCTTGTAGACCGTCGGGGAATAAAAAAAAGGTTTTTTAGGTCGAAGAAACCGTGTGGGAACATATGGAATCTTATAGTCACTAAAACAAAAATGTTTCAGGACAATCATTTCCCTGAAAAGGGGATCAAAATCACGTAGCGAAAATACCTTAAAGACATCGGAACTGGAGTGAAGGCCTAAATGATAGCCAATATTTTTTAACAAAGATCGGAGGAGAGAGTTAATCCTCTATTTCCAGCGAACTGCGCAGTGACCAGAAATCGTTTTGCCATAACGCAGTACGCATAAAACTTTGCGGATTGAAAGCGGCATGTAGTACCTAATGTTGTAAAGCGCGCAGGAGACGGTTCGGAGCTTTTTACAAACGTGGGACAAGTGATTATTCCATGAAAGAGCGCTGTTAAATATACTCCTAGGTATTTCACTGTAGTTGTATAGCTCAGGAGTACACATTGACATTGAGAACAATGAGGTCAGTGCAAGAACACCTGATGGTTTAAATCTATCTTCTTCATCGGGCTGTGAAAGAATATAAGTGGAGTCTTAGAGCTGTTAACTTTAATTAGGTTGTGTGAGAACCAGTCCATCACAATTGTTGCTGCAGCTTGAAGAGAAGAAAGAGAGTCAGAGTAGTTCGGCGACTGGGATACGAGGACAGTATTGTCAGCGTACTGATACAGGCCTACAGGTACAGCGTTTGAAATGCCATTCACGTAGCCTTTAAATAATAGGGGACTAATTATGAAACCTTGAGGAACGCCAGCTTCAATTAGCAAAGTAGCGCTCGTTGCCCGCCTAATCGAGACGTATTAAGTTCTACGCTGTAAAAACTTTTCCAAAAGAGAAAGAAACACTCCACGGAAGCCTAACCTGGACAGTTTACACAATAACACACTGTGACACTTGCATCGTCATAATGACGCAATGACGCAAGATGCATGGTGCAAGTCTTCACAGCTCTTGATTTCGATTAAGATGCCATAAACCAGCAGAATTTCTCTAATTGCATTCCTCGAGGCCCCTGCAATTCAGGAATTTTGAGGCCGCTCACGGGAAGAAGCAAAACAGAGCGGCCGTCACATATGTTATTCGAACTACAACCACGCATCAAACAGCGGCGCGCCTCTGACGTCATAAATGCCCGCTCGCCTCGCCTATCCTAACCTGCGAAACGACCACGTGATAGGCAAACCTCTGCGTTACTAGTGGTCCTCAACCCCTGAGTTGGCTGAAATTGTTTACAGCTGCAGCAGCCAAGATAATGGAATTTGCGAAAGCCTAGAATTTGATGTGGATTGTACTTACAAGTTCCTCTACAAGCTACAAGCTCCTCTAAAAGGGAGGAGCGTATATGTAATAATTAAAACGTTGACTATTAAATATAAGTTAAACAGCCCGATAGGCAAAACATCTTAGCTTAACGGTGATGCACACCCCCGCCATCATCCGCATTATAAAATGAGCACTCTTTTAACTACAAAAGGATAATTTTATACTGGATCCCAATATCAGGTTAAACGACAGGTATAGGCTTAGACGTTGGCTTGTAGGAAGAAGTGGATTTGACGGCTGCCCGCGCCTCCCTCTTCCGCAAGCCATGCCGGCAAGACTCCACTACATAAGGGACATTTTCTACTTCAACTCCTAGGCCCCTATTGCTACTCCGCGGCTTTCTTGGCCACTTCACGTGACTAGCTGCAAGACGTGAACTGAAAGGTACACTTCGCACTCCCGAACAATTTATAAAAGCGGCCACTTAAGGTTAACGCCGGCAAGACCTTGGCTGAGAGCGTAAGGATGAGAGCGTAAGTTGTCCGGCGGGCCCAATGTTACTTCGCTGGATAGCGTTATTATCTAAAGGTCATCTAAAGGTCATCTAAAGGTCATCTAAAGGTCCCCTACGCAGAACTTGCGGAACTGCTGCGCCTGAGTAAGGCAAATCAATCCCAAGGGCGCCCGTGCCAAAGGGACTGAGCAATCCATGTGAATTATTGGCAGGGACATGGTGTTTTGTTAGGAAAGCACAAGTGCTGCCTATCCCGTCTTTGAAGCCAAAAACTTTAGTAGGCTAGTCAATACCGCGCTTCGCGTGAGCCGGAGCACAGATTTGCCACTTCTGCGCATGCGCGAAACCGAGTGACGTCCCGCACGGCGCAGGTGGCCGCAGCCGTCACCGCCGACTCGTCACTACTTAAACAAAAGAAACTGCGTGGAGGCTGGGAATCGAACCAGGGCCTTCGAGCGCAGACGCTACCACTCCGCCACGAAGGCTCAAGGTTTGAGCATGAATAAAGGCGCATCTAGTGAATCCATGGGTTTTATACTTCAAATAAAAGGAAAGAAAATGTAAAAATAAGAAAAAAATAAATACCATTAAAAGTAAGTGAAGGAAGATTCAAAAACGATAACAATAAGAAAAGAAAGAAATATGAAAATGAAATGGAAAATAAACTACGAAAAATGGTCAAAAAATAAGGAATTGAACGAAAATAAAAATTTAAAGATAAAAGAAAATATGAAAGCAAAATAATTAAAAACGATAAAAGAGACAAGAAATTAAAAATAAATTGAGAAAGAAATACATTTTGAAAAAAAAAAGCAGTGCGCCAAGAAACGCTTTCGTTTTGCAGCACTTTAGAGAGCCAAAGTGCCCCCTGAATTTTAACCGCGCCGATTACCGTCACCTCCTCCACCTCCGCACAGGCAGTGTGTGGACGGCCGAACGCCTCCACCGTTATCGTGGTGCTCCCAGTGCATTGTGTGGCAACTGCGACAGCCATGACGTCAAACCAAGCACAACTGCAGCTTTTCGCTTGTAAAACCAGGATAAGCCACTGCCTAACATTTTTTTTAAATGTACTACAAAGCAATACTAATGTTTTATAGACATGAAAATATGTTCTCTTTCATGTCATCTATAGTGTCATGCTGACAGGTTGTCGCTTTGCACCAAACATTTACTTTCCTTATTTACCTCTTTGGGGATTCGCTTTCACATCCCATCTTTCCTGGCAAGCAATATGGGGTACCCCACTGGAATGCCTTTCAAATTGCCCTCCCTCCGTTTGCTATTCCTCTTCCCATTCTTCCTCTGCCAGGTAATGCACAAGGTTGGGCTTCAAAGTGGGAGTGTCGCCAATGTACTTGCCTTCTCCAGGGTCCGGAGCGCAGTTGCAATGGCCAACGAAGCATTGGTTTCCGTTGATATAGACCAGTGTGAGCAGGTAAACGTTTGGAACTGAGTGAACGAGACAGGGAAATTTATTCGCAGACTCTTACTATCCTAAATTTGGGTTTAATACAATGGCAGCCTTGAAATAGCTGGTATAATGAGAATTTTCGGAAGGAGTCTAAGTTTAGATGGGTTTTCATGCTGAGAAACTTAATATAAATACGCGCGTTGTTTTCACCTGTACAGCCCAAAGGTGAAAATAACATTTCAGATTCGGAATATCTTGATCCCATAAAATGAACACTCACTTCCGGCAGCTAAGGCATGAGTTCTGTACCTGAACTTAGCGCCAGGGAAGATTATCGGGCCTGGTCACCAAATGCGATCAGCAACATTAGTTCTTTTTAAGTTTTGAGCACGGAAATCGCAAAAAAAAAACGCTTCGAATGTTTTATTCTTGCAGGTACCGCATAGTCAGTAAAGATGGAAGAGAGCAACTTGGTGGGGCGGTCTTCCTAAGGCGCAAAAGTGGAATATAAGAGACGGCTGACAGTCACTTGCGCCTGTTAGACAGACACTGGTGGCCCAAGGGAGAAGGATCAACCTCGATTCAAATTCCAGCTTTTCTGAGAGGTGTATAAAGCCACTCGCCGCCGACAAAACACTGCCTTTTGTAACAGCAGCTCTTTCCATTCGCACCCGAAGAGAAGCTGTGTGGAAAAGTGCAGCCAGGTATTACGAAGAGAGCTTTGTTCGAGCAAGTGCGTTCATCTGGCAAGGAAGGTTCTCCTTTTGCTTTTTCTCGGACTCTTCGCAGATAAACGGAACACCAGCCCAACAGATGTGTTTTCGTTCCCTGGTTTTTAAGGCGGAAGACTTTAATGCCTCATCGTTGTAAGCAGGAGTTGTGGACAAAAATGTCACGCTTTTCAATTGGTCGACATGGTCGTGAGGTCACAGTGCGCGAATTTCAAACCGGGCCAATTATACTTTGGCGAGTAACCATGCAACGAATCAAAGGGATGATGGTATAGTCATGCTCAAAGTAAATGGGACTGAGGTTAGTTCATTGCTTAATTAACCAAGTAGCCTAATTAACCTTTCTAGTCAGACCAGATAAATAAAGACAACCGAGTAGAAAAATTGGTCAAGTCGGGGTATCGAACCAGGGTCTCCGGAGTGCGAGACGAGCACGCTACCACTCCGCCATGCCAGCTCGATGGTTTGCAATGAACAAAGGCGCGTCTAGTGTATACGGATTTGTCGTTCACTCCCATCTTCCTCCTGTCTCGTTAAGGCGAGGTTCACGTGTCCACCGAGATATGCAAGACAGATACATTTTCTTTCCTCAAAAACCAATTTACCGACGAGCAAGGCGTAGGGCCAAACGGGCGATGGCGTTCTGTGAACTCCCTGGCAGCGTTGAAAGAAGCTGTCGTGTTCCACTCGTAGAGGCGAAGCTTAACATCTTAACCACACATCAGTGACACAAGCAGCACAACCGCCCTTAAGGCTTCCGCCTCACCGCACTTTAGGTCACAAAGCGCCCCCTCAATTTTACGACACCTATTAGCGGTCATCCTTGCACAGATATATAAACCTTTTCACGAGCACGATTTGTAATGCTGAATTTGTCTTAGTGCATCGCATCACCTTCATGCTACCCTGTTGCAGGAAAATTCTAGAATGATAGGTTAGCGTCTTGTTCTATTTTAACTTCGTGAAATGTAGTGGGTACGGTGAATTTAAGTTACACTTGAGTTCTTATTTTTGCGGGAAAAAATGCACACTCTGATTCAGGAGCAAAGACTACCACACGACACGGATTACTCACACTTTCTCCGTAATCAACTTCAAACCCCTCCACTTACAGATTCCGTAGCTGATGCTAAGCACGGTATTGTTGACAACCGCAATGGTAGATGTGTCTTTTATTCTGTAATAAAGAAAAAAACAAAGGAAGGATTTTTAGATATCAGTGTCCAACCATCTAGACGGTCAAACTGTTATTTTGTTGAACAGATTATGAAAATTGCTGAACTGCGTCGTGGAGCCCAAACCGAGACGATGACCCGTGCTCTTCTTTTTGCTGCAGTTGAAAAGCTTCTGTTTCACATAAAAACTTTCACTGGACAATCTTACGGCAAGACTAGACTTTGATTACAGACTGTACCATTTCTCTGAGACCATTCTTGTATTCATTAGACGCAGATGACATGCCACGCAACAAACAGGGTGCTATGCACAAGTCCAGATTTCTTGTTTGGTGTTGGCGCATGTGTATTTTGTCATTTATAAAAGGGTTGCAGCCGCAAGGTAAGGAATTTCAGCCTATCATCTGCCCTTAACTCTCAGTTAACATTTTCTGCACGAACTAGGAAAAATCGAGTATTCTGCGGCTAAAACATATCGAAGTGTTACCAGAACACATTTCAGATTTAGACGTCCAGTTCTGGTTATTATTGTCGCAGCAAAGCGTACACAACACAGAGAACTATTCATTCATTCCAGAAGCGGTGTAAGATGCAAACGTTTTTACCAACATCAATGTCTGGGCTGTTTGTGCTGTTTATAATCGCAAGTACAGGCAACAGCGGCTATCCGAAACGACATCGTTGGGAACAGTAGCCGCAGTGAGTATAAATGGTGTCATGCACGCGCTCTCGTTTCTCCTTCATAAACATACTCTAAGTACTTAAGTTAAAAGCAAAACATTGGTGCAATAAATAGAAGTTTTGTATTGGACTTGGTAATAGAACTATACGACACCGTCAATAGAATATATATATACAGATTTTAGACTCTTATGGGGGCGCTTTCCCGTAGGATTAATGACCACATGGGAAAAAAGAAAGTCCCAGCGAAGAAAAGATGAGCATTTATGGTCTTATGAATGCACCAACTCTCGGATTGACTGAGTGCATGGGGTTGTGTGTTATAGAGAGGTGGAATGTTTTATTACCGCTCGCGACAATTTTTCACATCGAGAACACACCGAAAACATGGCAAGCATAAACGAAGTATCCAAAATCGGTGGCTAACAAACGGAAATGTCGAAAGATTCATAGAAAGATCCGTCGATACTACACAATACGCCCAGAGTAATAAACAGGACCGCGTCAACTTGCGTTTTCTAGAACTAAACATAAAATAAAGCAGATCGTTCATTTTAAAATAAGAGATCAGATGCTACGAATTGTGTTCCCTTCTTGTGTGTCGTATAGCCTTTATGCGATTCTCGCATGTGTTCCTTGCTGCACCCACGAGTGCCCTTGAGTGTAATGTTGTCATATAATGTTGCTATGCATTTTCTTCTCGGCGCCTGCACACGTAACGTGCCTCCTGATTTTCCATTCACAGAGCCGTGGTTCTTGGTTTTCTGCGGAAAGCAAATGGCACAGTAACTGTCTTGCTTCTCGGTGTTGCTGCTCGGTGTAGAGAAGGAATTAAGGTGGGAGTGAAAAAAGACAGAAAAAAAATTGGCTGTGGTTCTACCCGGCTGAACCTAGTGAGACGAACGAAAAGCTCGGCTACGCCTGGTTAAGCAGGTATAAACTTTTCTCTCGTCTCTCCTCTCGTTCCCTAACCGTCTCTCTATCTTACGCCATACGTTTTCGCTCTCTACCAGCTTGTCTCAGGGCTATGTTAGCCGCATGACCCTGATTCTGCTTGCCTTCTATTGCAAATGGTTTGCCGCCAGGGTAAAGCAGCCGTTCAGCCATGATGTCGTCTAGCGAGGCTTTACCAGACAACAACATTTTATTTTGCCCCTCTGTGATACAGTGAACAATGGCATTGCTCAATGCGAGGGAGGCAGCGGTGAGAAACGAGCGCAGCTGCGGCGCGGCGCCAAGCGAGGGCCGTGATTTGACGTCACAGCCACACCTTCGACCAACCTCCTGGTTGAAGCTCATTAACCTTGAGCTTTGTATGCGGAGCTTAGAGCTTTTCGCTCTAAAATGACTGGCCATTTAACGTAGCTAACTTCAAAATATTATGCGAAACCAGTGTTTCGCAGGCGAACACACCTGCCACGTACCTCAAAGCGCGACTGAGGTATTCACTGACAATAGGGGAGCCAGTTCTACGCCTTCCACAAAATAAAGACAGCCTAAATATTGCGCTGTTT